>NC_087212.1:16445398-16455398 GCF_015104395.2 Macrobrachium nipponense
TATATTTAGCATATATATATATACATATATATATATATATTATATATATATATATATATATATATATTATATATATATAGATTTAGTTCCGGTATTGAATAATGTGAAATGGCATCGTTCGTATCCGGAGGGCTTTAATTGTCATGGCGCTGTCATGTAGTTTCCAGCGAACATCCCTCAGCCCAATTTAATTATATGAGGCGCGAGTATACAAGACCGGGGAGAAGATTAGAGGAACGACCCTTGCACATCAAAACGGGCAGCAAGAGGGGGACTGCAGGACCCATATACCCAAAAAGGAATGAGAAAAGAAACTTTGTAATATACGCATCAAAGAGATCAACGTTCCGGGAAACAAAGGATGGCTGTTTGAAGGATTACTTTTTGGTAGAGAGAAGAAATCAATTTTGTTCCTCAGTTGAGAAGTTGTGATCTGAGATTGTTTCGTAAAGTAGCGAATGTCTAGGGAATCATAGAGTGCGTGAGAGTTGGAGAATGCTTTTGTATACACAGATGTTACTCATTCATGTGGGGAAGGGATTTTGTCAAGTAAGGTAATCCCAGGCGAAAAAATGTAAAAGTAATAATAGTAATAGTAATAATGCTATGCGTGATCACTTGATTTCTGTATTAGCTGAAGAAAAGAATATTGATATTAGGTAACATCAGACAGACCCACAGAATAATAATAATAATAATAATAATAATTTAATAATAATAATAATAATAATAATAATAATAATAATAATAATAATAATAATAATAATAATAAGGAACCCCACACTATAAATGCCACCCAGTCGAATTAGAGGACTGTAATAAAGAAAAAAAATAATAAAGTATTTAGATACATCTAGTTTTACCTTACTCTTCTTGGATCCGTAGTCCACCCTTCCCCCCTGCCACCTCCCAAAATAAAACAACAAATTAATTGAAACAAATAGCCACAGGTGATTTCGAAACTTCCGTCTAACTTCGTTGACGGAGGTGAAAAAAGGGTTTAATCTTTCGAGGTAGGAGTATGCAGGAGACAGAGGGTTATTTTGGTGTGAGTTTAAAACGTTGTTAGTACTTTAAAAAACATATCTTTTCAGTCTATGCACATACTGAGTCATAACGAATCCAGAAACACCCATTTCAATTGTTTCTCTCTCTCTCTCTCTCTCTCTCCTCTCTCTCTCTCTCTCTCTCTCTCTCAGAGGGAGAGACAAAGACAAGCACTATTTACTTGTATTCTTATATGGGAAAAAATGTTTAGCTGATGGAAAACGATAAAAAAAGGGTTATTTACTAGATACGAATCTTGAGCCATGTTTCCCAGCTAAGAGAGAGAGAGAGAGAGAGAGAGAGAGAGAGAGAGAGAGAGAGAGAGAGCAGTATTTACCGATATTCTAATACGGAAGGTATTTTTAGTTGATGGAAAACGATGAGGAATGTTTACTAGTTAAAAATCTCAAGCCTCGTTTGCAAGCTGAGAGAGAGAGAGAGAGAGAAAGGAGAGAGAGAGAGAGAGAGAGAGCGCAGTATTATTTACCGGTATTCTAATACGGAAAGTATTTTTAGTTGATAGAAAACGATAAGGAATATGTACTAGTAACAAATCTTAAGCCTCGTTTGCACAGCGGGAGAGAGAGAGAGAGAAGAGAGCAGAGAGAGAGAGAGAGAGAGAGAGAGAGAGAGAGAGAGAGAGAGAGAGAGAGAGAGAGAGAGAGGGTGGGGGTATCAATGCCAGTCAGAAGCATCCGGTCGATAGGTCTCCGGCACAAAGTGTCCCTGGTATTATCACAAGCAAATCGAGTCTCAGTCGCATCGGAAATTTTGTTGGAGTTAAACGTTTTTTTTAAGCCAAAGCTTTCGTATTGCCAAATGTTTATTTTTGCCTTTAACTTTGACGACTTACTAGAGTAATTTTTTTTTTTTTGTGAGGAGACGACTAAGATTGCAAGTCTAATAAAAGAATGGTATAATGGTCTATGTCTTATATATATATATATATATATATATATATATATATATATATATATTATATATAATATATATATATGTACATATTCTTGTAATAGGCTTGCCATATTAGTGATCTTACGAAATTCTTATACGTAATATATATATCTATATATATATATATATATATATATATATGTGTGTGTGTGTGTGTGTGTGTGTGTGTGTGTGCGTGTGTGTGGTGTGTGTGTGTGTGTTTTCTTTCTTTTTTTTATTGACGACAGTAAAAGCCAACGTTACCTAATATCGTCTCGGTTTCCTCATTCTTTGGAAACTTCCTTTGTACATGGTTCTTTCATGTTATGTTAGCCTAGGTTAATCTCATCCTAACATATCTTACGTGGACTAAACTACCCCTACTGAAGATAAGGTTTCTTCATTTGTTTCCAATGAGGATTCAATGCTTTAAGTGACTAGCATATCCAAAAAGTTAGAGGAAATTCAGAATTTATAATGTAATAGCTATAAAAAGACGCGTATATATATATATTCATATGAATTGTTGGTTTTTTATCAGAAATTTTAGCTAAATTTTATCTCATTCAAACCTGGATGTGTGCTTGCCAGTAATTACCAGGAGCCAGTGTACATAATCTTAAATTACTCTTGAAGCTGAAAATTTTTATTATATATAGAGAGAGGAGTATTTGCAAAGCGCGTTATTAGTATTCAACGAATATTTACATATTATGTATACATATATATAGAATATATGATATACATACACAAAGACAGGCGTAGTATTTGTAAATCGAAGATCGATGCCCGCCGTGCTAGTGTAACGTGGGCAGTCATCTTTAACGTAAACAAAGGCTTCAGTTCTTAGCAGTGCTTTTAAGCGAGCTTTGCGTTTGGCAATCCCGGCTGACTTCTAACACCTATTGAGATTTTTTTGCTATGTGCTTTTATTTTTTTTTAATTTATACTTAAATACCAAGGCCTTTATGACTATTTTTTTTTATATTTATAGTGCGAGACTTGTCCTTGCAACCTTCTACTGTGGGATACTCTTCCGCTCCCGTTTTCTGTGAATCATATAACCCTGTATCCTCCTAAGGGCGGTTCCGTCTCTTTGCTTTAGCGGTAAACCGCTTCAACTTGAAGGTAGTACTTCCTCCTGGTGCAGACAATTATGTAAATATTTTTGTTGCGTTTTATCTCTATCTAGGTCTCTGTCAATAGATATGTTCATGTATCTTTCTATATTTATATGTCTATATATATATATATATATATATATATATATATATATATATATATATATATATATAAATGTGTGTGTGTGTGCGTGTGTGTGTGTGTGTGTGCGCCGAGGCTAATTTGTGTGATTCCATAACACTGGAATAGGCTGCTACCGAGATGGAGAATGTCATGTGGCAAGCGGTTCAATCCAAGGAGGGAAAAATTGCACATTCAAACACACACGTGCGTGTGTATACTTATGTATGTATGTGTGTATGTATATGTGTGTGTATTTGTGTGCATTCATAACTCACGGCTCCTGGCTCTAAAGATGAACAGACCGCATCACTCACCTGCAAAAGGAAAAAGAAAAGTAAGACTCGGAATTTGAAAGATGACATTATTTATATTTTCCATACTCTCATATGTACACTGTTCAAATTCCCATCAAGTATTGAAGAAGAAAAACTGAAAAATACCTGATTGAATCAGTGTGCTTATTGTAAAGCCATGAGGATTTTTCCTGTTCTGGACAATATTTTCGTTCTAGTTTTTATCCAGAATTCTTGTTGTTTTTTTATGAATGAAATAATTTTTTTTTTGGCTTAGGCTTGTAGATGAAAAAATCATTTGTTGTTAGTTCTCACGATTTAGTACATAATACAATTCTAACTCATATAAACCATCAGTAAATGGATACAATACTGTCTTTGAGTAATGAAATATTTAGAAATGCAAATTTGTTTTAACGTTACTGAATAACATCACACCTTATGTTTGACGGAAGGCAATCTAAACGTTTATATATATATATATATCTAATATATATATTATATATTATATATATATATATATATTTTATATATATATATTGGATATTTGAATCGATTGATAAATGCGTAAAAACAGTGAGATTAGAATTGCTGACCACGCTGATGGTATTGATTCTCTCTCTCTCTCATCTCTCTCTCTCTCTCTCTCTCTCTCTCTCTCTCTCTCTCTCTCTCTCTCTCTCTAATCATTTTAGTACGCTGGTCTTCTATTTAATTCTTTTCTATCCTGCTCTCGTTAAACGTGAATACTTAATGGCTTTCGATTGCCTGCCCCATCGGCCTGTGTTAAAAAATGGTATTCACTGTGTCCAAATTGTATATATATATAATATAGATATATATATATATATATATATATATATATATATATATATATATATATTAGATATATATATATGTGTGTGTGCATAAATAATACTTTTCATCATTATTATTTATCTATAGTTGATCATTCCAAAATCAAGCGTAACTGTATAACATCATCATCATTCATATCATTAAGCAAAACAAATATTCCCATTCTTTTATCATTAACTCATTTAATGCCATTATTGACCTCTCTTCCTTCTTTAATACGTCATTATATGAAATGTGGATCATGAATCAAAGGTACCTTTAGTATTTAATGTGTAAATATCATAATATGAAGGGAAATTTTAATTTTGATTTCGATGGAATTCCCGCTCAGTTCACTTGGCTAATAATGACAAGTTGAACGAGGAAGGGAGATGACAAATAATGAAAATGTTCAACGAGAAAGGAAGATGACAAATAATTAAAATGGTCAACGAGAAAGGGAGATTGACTTATTGCTGTTAAGAGATCAATCACTGCATATTTTATTCAAAGGTATATATGTTATATATATATGTGTGTGTGGTATATAATATAGATATATATATAGTATCTTATATATATATATATATATATATATATATAATAATTGTGTGGTTATATATGTATATGTGTATATATATATATATATATATATTTGATAGATAGATAGATAGATATACGTGTGTGTGGAATGGGACGGTAACTATTCTTTAAAAGAGGAACTTAGGAAAACAAAAAAAGGCGAATCATTAATACCTTTTCATCCTAATGAATAATTTCCCTTCATTATAAAGCAGCGAATTCAATCGGGGATGCTAATTCCGTACGTTTATAAAAGTCGGCAAAATTTCGACGCTGCCTTTGATCTTTGTTTTTTCACCGTGACGTCACGTAATTAATACTATTGTGTACTTAAAAAGAGGCTGATTGGAGACGTCTGCGACTCCCGTAGTGTAAAGGCTGTTTTAGTTATTCAGTTTTAGAGATTTGAAAAGTTTCTCGTGACGGTGTATTTGATTGTTATTTTCTTGTTAATTTTTTTTTAGTCGTCGTATGTTTCCCTAGGTCTCAATAACTCTAGATGTAGAAACCACTAGAGCTCCAAACGTACTAGATTTCGCAAGAGCACCGAGCATAGAAACCACAAGAAAACTTCAAATGTAGAAACCACAAGAGTTCCAAGCGTAGAAACCTTAAGAGCTTCAAACGTAGAAACCGTAAGAGCTCCAAACATAGAAACCATAAGAGTTCCAAACATAGAAACCACAACGACCTCTAAACTTAGAAACCGTAAGAGCTCTAAACGTATAAACCGTAAGAGCTCCAAACATAGAAACCACAAGAGCTCCAAACATAGAAACCACAAGATCTCTAAACGTAGAAACCGTAAGAGCTCCAAACGTAGAAATCACAAGCGTTCCAAACATAGAAACCACAAGAGCTCTAAACGTAGAAACCGTCAGAGCAAAGAAGAGCTCCAAACGTAGAAACCGCGAGAGCTCCAAGCATAGAAATGAGAAGCCACGAGATTTCTAAACTGGGATGCTTAGAAAACCACGAGCGCCTCAGAACGCCTCAAAAAACCGGGTTAAGCACTTGGTGGCGTTATTCATAAAAATCCTTTTGGACCCTGGGCTAAAAATAGAAAGGAACAATGCCTTCCCTTTCTAACTACTGATTCATAAGCAACAATGGAGAGAGAGAGAGAGAGAGAGAGAGAGAGAGAGAGAGAGAGAGAGAGAGAATTCATCATAACATTTTACATTTTTCATCTCATTGCATAACGGATAAGTCGCCTTGATTATTACAATAACTTTTACTGCGTACTTATTAGGCCTCACTGCAATGTTTTGTCGATTATGTAAGACTTAATCTCGTTCGCAAGTATCAATAATAATAACAATAATAATAATAATAATAATAATATAATAATATCCAGGCAATGGCGACCGCTCAAACAACACATAGCCGCAGACCACCCAACACAGAGCAATGATTAATTTGACTTGCTTGGTCTAATTGCAGCCCCTAATCACCACAGCACTAATTGGCCGGATGGGATAATTGACAAGATGGATTAAACCCGTCTCGGCTACGACATGGCCTCAATTCGAAATTCCCGCCGGGCCCAAAATAGTGGATTGAAGAGAGAGTGTCCAAGTGGAAATGGTCTTCTTTTGTTACTCAGATGAAGTGTTGTTAAATGGAAGCTTTTCTGAATTGAAGGGATTATGAATTGACGTGTTTGGAGATGGTTTTAGTTTGAAGTGTTTCTTGACTCAATTGGGCATGAATTGATCATTTCGAAGGTCATTGAATAACATGAATTCACTTTTACTAACAAATACAAGAACACCCACTCATATATATATATATATATATATATATATATATATATAATATATATATATATATATATATATAAGTGTATACATATTTTTCTTTCAATATGCCTCTTACTCGAGGGAGAGAGGAGGGGGAGGGGAAGTGAAGCCACAAGGGATGTGGTTGCAGGCTTCATTCCATTTAAACTCACTGGCCAGGTTAACAGAGGAACAATGGGTTTTTATTTAACCAGTGTGTCTTCGGCTGCTCTTGCCGATAGTTGAACCTAGTAACCCCTGAGTTCTACTACAAATCACATCGAGGCATGTATAATATGCAGATATATATAGTATATATATATATATATCATATATATATATATAAGATAGGAGTATATATATGTTAGATATGATATATATATATATATAATATATGTATATATATGGATATGTATATTATATACATTACAATACCCGTTACTTCATGTGCAAGTGATGTGTATGTATATTCTAACATATTTATTCTATATATATATATTCTATATATATGGATGATATATATATATATCTATAGTTACTTCCTGGTTGAAGTAATGTTTGTATACATCAGAGCAAGTAACTTTAACAGCAGTGTCTTGTTTCCTTTGTACTCTATCTTACACGAGAGAGAGAGAGAGAGAGAGAATGTTAAAATATTCTCTTTCTAAGTGAGAAGCGTGGCAGCTTCCCCCTGCAACCTTAGGTCATCAATAATGAAGGAAAATCCGAAGCCATTAGAGGGTTGAAAGACCTTTACGTGGCCACCCTTCTTGGTGGTAAGGAAGACCTTTTTGTCCAACTTCAATTATGCACGCGTCTGCTTTTGCTCATTGGCACACATTCTCTCTCTCTCTTTCTCTCTCTCTCTCTCTCTCTCTCTCTCTCTCTCTCACACACACACACACACAGTGCTTGCATCATCAAGACAATGCCCTTCACGCCTCTCTTTTTCTCTCAGTTCTTTGGTCGTTCAATAGTCTCTCTCTCTCTCTCTCTCTCTCTCTCTCTCTCTCTCTCTCTTCTCTCATAGTGCTTGAATCGTTAAAGAATGGTCCCTCACCCCCTCTGTCCTTTCAGTACTTTGCCCTCTCTCTCTCTCTCTCTCTCTCTCTCTCTCTCTCTCTCTCTCTCTCTGACTTCTCCTGCATTCGCTCCTTGCATCTAATTCCCTCTTCCTTTAATGCATATTTTTTCAAATCTTCCCTCTTGCTTACATCCCTGTCTTTCCTTGAATTTCAGTAATTTTCTCAAAATGTTATGCTTGCTCGCAATTTGAAATCATATATACAGCAGACAGTAAATTTACATTCTCGCCCATAAACATGTGCTTGTGTGTGTATATATACTATATATATATATATATATATATACAATATATATATATATATATATATATATATATATATATATATATATGTGTGTGTGTGTGTGTGTGTGTGTGGTGTGTGTGTGTATGTATGTGTGTGTACTACTTCAGACATGTTTTATTTTTTTTATTTCCGTTGTTCAAATTTCCCCCTTAGTTTCTACAGACGTTTATATTTTGTTTGCCTTATTATAGGGGTATATGTATGTTTTATTTTTTATTCAGTCTTTGTATATATTCATGAACTGATTATAAATTGAACAGTATTTGTTTTTAGTCATTTTCCAATGAGAAGAGCAGCTCAAAACATGAACGAGATCGAACACTCAAGGCTTTAGTGTAGTGTGAACGATTACGATTGTATTTATATTTATAATTGTATTTATATTGATGATTATAACATGAGGCCCTAATGTGTAATTAAGTGCCTGCGCTACATACCATGCTCAGATCAGGTCAAAGGCAGCCCAGTCATGAACGGTCGAGGGTCTTATTGGAAACTGATAGGTCAGGGTCACTCTTGTGCATTAGTATTGCCTGGTTTAGAGACTTTTAGAGACTGGATTTAGGTCAGAATCTAGAGGTCGTCATAGTCTAAGAGAGACTTTATAGGTCATGCTCAGAGGCTGAAGTCATAATAAGTTACCATTTTAGAGGGTCAGTCGATACAGTGATCATAATAGGTCAAAGCATAGACTGAGGATTCATAATAGGTCATGGTTGAAATTAAATCTTAAGTTTAAACATAGTTCATATCAGGTCAAAGTCTTCATAGCTGGTTCTTAATAGTACAAAGCTTAAAGAATGATGCCACAACATTTAAGAGTCACAACATTTAAGAGTCACAACATTTAAGAGTGGTGATACTATGAGTCATAATAGGTCAAATGATTTTAATAGTGGTTTGGGGTCATAAAAGGTCAGAGGTTGCAGTTGTCTGCGATGTTTGAGGTAGAAGCAGTGTGCATGCAGAAAGAAACGTTATGAAAATGGGGGTCAAATCAGGTCAGCAGTTGATCAACCTATTTTCGTTGTCATGATGAAATAATTCCAGTTTAGGAAACAGTTTCATTTACATGAGATTTAAGTAACTCGTAGGTGGTTCATAATTCTGTATCATAGAAATTTAATCATGAGCAAATACGGAAGTCGCGAAGCTGTTCATTACGGCAATAAAATGTAAGAGTCCAATTTAATTTCCTTATTGATAACTCGCGTTTCGCCTTTCCCCAAATGATTATCATTCAGAATGTGTAAAATTGGCGTCAAACTGCCCTAAAACATTACTAATTGCTGAGAAAGTTTCCCGGAACGCAATACGCGTAAGAGAAGAGGGAGATAATGAAACCAAGGTTCAAATGAAAGTATCAGTGAGATCAATTAGCAGATATGCATAAACGTAAGAAAGGACCGTGATATGAGTTGAACGTTAAAGGTTTGGTATATGACGCTTTTAAAGCAGAAAATGACCTTGTGTCTGGTTATGTGCATCAGATCCCAGATTCAGTGCATTTGTGATGTAATAATGACAGAAACCCATTTCTCCTCAGGGGACTGTTGATATTGTGTCTCAGGTGGACATAAATTTGTTCATTTTGTATTCGAACGCATCATATAATTAAGGGAGCCTTTCATTTTTAGGGGAATCTCTCTCTCTCTCTCTCTCTCTCTCTCTCTCTCTCTCTCTCTCTCATAGACTTGCTCACAAGTAATTGCGTCGCTCCTATTCGAACTCAGTCCCTGTCTTTGCATGGCGTTGTTCCATGAGTTTTCATTCTTTAGTTTGAAGGAGATCGTTTTCTCCTTCATCGTCTGGCTTTAAAATGATTTCTTTTCCTTCTTTATTTAAGCTTCGTCCCAGTTTTTGTTTGAGGTTTACTGTCAGTCTTTGTGTGATGGTTTCCGTTTCAGGTTTC
>NC_087212.1:16462898-16467898 GCF_015104395.2 Macrobrachium nipponense
CTATTTCTCATGTTCTGTAACGTCTTTTTTCCATGTTCCATTTTTCATGTTCTTTGGCTTCCTTTCTTGTGGTTCTGCTTCTCTTGTTCTTTGACTTCCTGTTTCCAAGTTCCATTTCCTGGTACGTTGGAATCCTCTCTTGTTCTTTGAATTCTTTCGTCCTGGCTGCATTTCATTCCATTTACAATGACCCTAATTGGGAGACCACTTTGTTTTGGCCGTTTATTGACATTTGTAATACGTTCGTAAGCTGAAACCAGCAGCGTTTAGGAATGGTTGATTTTTTTTTTTTTTTTTTTTTTGTCTGCTTCTTAGACTGTCCTTTTTCTGCTTCACAAATTCTCTTCTCTTCTTAACTCTTTGATGTCTTATTTCTTTGTGTTTCTTCACTGATGCTCTCTTTTTGTTATTTTTTATGTTGTCTTTTTTGCGTCACTATCTCAGCATCCGTACCTTGAAAGGTATCGATGATTGTTTGTCATGTTGGCTGTTTTGCAGAAATTCTTGTGCAAAATATATATATGTATATATATATATATATATATATATATATATATATATATATAAATATGGGTTGTATCACTAAGTCGTTACATTTGTTCTTTTTTATTGCGAGAGGAGCCAAAATAGTTAATTAGTTACATGTATTTTTAGGGAAGTCTGCTATTTTTGTTTCGTTGTGCGAAGTAATTACCTGGTATTTTTCCCTTCTTAGAACTTTGCTAATTACTGGATATTTTCCTTAGGGTGCTGATAACTCACTGCGAGTATTTACTTTGGCTGCGTATCAGTTATAGATTGTGTTTTTTAAGATTGGTAAATACGGGGGACTTTTTTTTTTCCAAAGCTTTGCCGCGTTCATAAAGGAGAGAAGTAACTAAAACACGTTAGTGTGACTTGGGACACCGCGAGGCAGTCTTTTGCCACTATGGGACAGCAATGCTTAATTAGATATCATTGACGCAGTTCCATTGAAGTTACCGGAAACTAACTAAAAAATATATATGATTTTTTGCGTGACATTTTCGAAGTGAAAATGAAAACAATTTGTTTGACCTTCGAACCTCGTATGTATTTTATTATCTAGTGCAACATATTGCCTGGTATTATTTTGGTTGTGTGTTTGGTCAATGGCTAAATAGTTGCGTTTTTTAGATTTTTTTTTTGAAGCCTCTAACCAGTTCCTGCTATAAATATTTTAAAATGGATCAAATATTAGCAGGACTTGTTTTTTAATGGGGCGTACTTTGTTAGTGCGAGCGGTGTGTTACTACCTAGTTGTAAATCATTTTGGGTTTCTAGGAGAAAGCTAGTTGTATTGATACGTGTGTTCTTTATTTTTTCCAATTTTATTTTGTTGGGAATACGGTTATATATCTTCAGTGATTTGGTTTTTTATTTGGTGGGGTGAGGGGTGAAGTGTCGGAAAGGTTAGGAGGCAGGACGTAGATGACAAGTGCTGTAATCGAGATATTTTTCTTAAGTTCGTGAATAAGTATTTCATTATATTTAAAGAAAAACAACACCCTGCCTTTCCATCTATCTATATGTCTAGATGAGTGTGTATGTGTGTGGCCGGAATGAAAAAGAGAAATTGGAGTGTGGACGAACAATGAAGGTGGTGTTACAGAGAGACATTTTCCACCACTGGAATTGCGCACGTTAGCTGATCTTATATGGTGGGAATGTTCCCCACTGTCATGGAAATGGCGTCACGAAAGCGCCAGGATGCGCGAAATTCGTTTCGCCAATACAATGGGCTACTCAGTGGTGAGTTCAGACCGGTACACGATTGAGTTTTGTATCAACGCTTTGTGTCTTTCAAGTCAAGTCCTCACCGAGTAGCGAATTGTTTTTTTTTTTTTCTTTCTTTCTTTTTTTTATTGAAAAGATAAACTACAAAATATTGTAGCAATCGGCGATTATATTTTCATAAACTGTTGTAAAAATAATGCCACGTTCATGAAGTTAAAGCAGATTAAATGCTCGACTTGAATTGTGCACCGATATAGAAAAATTGGCGGACTTTCATAGCTCCGTTTGTCGTCTTGCAAACTAATTTCGCATTTAACTTGATTTCTCACAAAGGAAATTAAAGTCGCGCGTTCGTTGAAGTTATGATATTACACGAGCACTTTCATGCTTGAATTCAATTTTGCACCCCCCCCAAAAAAAAATATTAGACCCTCGGTGCAAAATTTGGCTGTAAGAGGCAGTACGAGTCGTGAAAACTTGCTTGCATGACATTACCTGACGGTAGAGAGCAAAAGTAACTTCCGGAGGTTGGGAAGGACCTGTTCGGGCAAATCTCCAGATGTTTAAAAAGAGAAAGAACTGAGCTAGAAAGAATGAAATAGAAAAGTCAATTATACCGTTAATGAGGTTGATAAGATGGACATGAATGGGAAGGATGAGATAAGATGAATCATTATTTCAGAAAAGTCAGAAATACGAGCAGTAAGTAAAGATAGGGATTTAGTAAAACCCGAAGAAGGGAAGCAACGAACATGAGAGAGTAGACGGAACGAAAGGAGAAGAAGGAAAAGTAAGATGAGGAGGAAGAATAAACAGCAAGTAAAAATAAAGCTTTAGGTAAACCGAAGAAAGGAAACATCGAACATGAGAGGAGGAAACGAACGCAAGAAGAAGAAGGAGGAGAAAAGGTAAGAAGAGGAGGAAGAAGAAAGAGTAAGTAAAGACGAGGCTTCAGATAAACTGAAGAAGGGAAACAACGAGCATGAAAGAAGAGAAGTCACAACGAAAGAAGGAGGAAGAAGAAGAAGGCGGAATAAATTCGGGAGACATGCAAGCAGGGCGCGACCTAGACCTACTCGTGGGAATTCTCCACCAACCGGGATTGGAGTCAGTCAACCGGACTCCAACGGGAATTGAAAGATGCTTTGTCGGGAAGGAGGGACTCTCTCTCTCTCTCTCTCTCTCTCTCTCTCTCTCTCTGATACTTATTTATTAGAGAGGAAGAACATTTGGTAATTTTTATGACGCGTTGCATAGAATATCATATCACTCTACGTATTGTTTTTTAGATATACTATATAGATATATATATATCCACAGGTGAAAAAATAAGAGGTAGGGGGTAGGTCCTGACCGGTTTCGACTTTTATCTTCAAGCCTTCGTCAATGGCTTGGAAATAAAGTTGAAACCGGTCAGGACCTACACCCTGTCTCTTATTTTTCACCTTTGGATATGTGTGATAAATGAATCACGTGCTACAGTGATTATAATCATGATATATATATATATATATATATATATATATATATATATATATATATATATATGTATGTATGTATGTATGTATGTATGTATGTAGTATGTATGTATGTATGTATGTATGTATGTATATATATATATATATAGATATAATATATATATATATATATTATATATATATATATATATTATATATCTACATATATATATATATATATATATATAGATATATATATATTAAAAAAACAACTGACAGATGCAGGGCTTACAACAAAGAGTCACCATTCCCCGTTAAATTCCACACGACACCGGCCATCGAAGACGGAACAAAGATATCAAAAAGAATGACCGACTCAGGCATTATTCCTGTGAATATCGAGCAGAATGGTACTCCAGATCTCCAGCATCAATATCCTGATGATGTCATCTTGTACACTGAAAAGTTTCTCATCTCCTCACATAAGGAAGGAAGAGATGACCAAAGTGGTATATAATATATATGTTAGTTTTACTGATGTATGGAATATATACCGTAGGATTCAAGCACTTTCAGCACTTCAGGGATAAAGAACATTCAAGTCCTGGAATAGGGCAGTTGTACAGTGGAACGAAAACTTCGTACTAAGTCGATGGATTTTAGCTATAAGGTACCCGAATTCACCCGCAGGTTTAATCCTCAAAAGTAGTGTATTAAGCCTGTAATTATGAGAGAAGAGAGAGAGAGAGAGAGAGAGAGAGAGAGAGAGAGAGACAGTCACAAAGAAGGAATGGTAGAATGAGAAAACACCAATAGCTTTAGCGCTGAATGACCTTTACAGGTCCCAGCGCTTGGGCTGTGCCCTAAATTCGATGATCAAACAATCAAACCAACAGTATTGAAATGGGAATAAGTACAAATATTGACGACAACGTCTATCCCATCTGATTTAAGATTCAATTAGAGAGAGAGAGAGAACGCGTAATTTTAAACGAATTCACTGGCCTGGCCCAACATCCAATCTGAAAAGGTGTTTAATTGGAGGTAACTTTCTGGCCGGAAAACGCGATAAACGATAAAACATTCCAAGCTTTTGCAACGTCTACTCTCCGGGAAAAGTCAAAAGCACATTGCCGAAATGGCCGTTTCGAGTTACTGCCTGTTTAATTGAATTTTCGAGTGCTTTTTCCTCGATAATTTTCAGGCAGCGTTAATTGGTGGGAAAACTGAAAATGTTGGCCATCAATTAATCAGCGCTGATACTGCGTGGATTATCAAACACATATACACACATATACATACATGTATACGTACGTGCTACACACAAATGTAATTGTATATATTATATATATATATATATATATATATATATATATATATATATGATTGCATTTGTGTGTAGCACGTACGTATAAATGTATGTATATGTTTGATAAATAATCAACGCTGTATATATGTATACATATATGTAGATATATACATAAATATAGATAAACATAGATATACACAATTCCGGACGATAGAAAAGTGCAGAACCCTGTTATTCATGAACGTAAATCCACGACCTTCAAGAGCATTTTGCTCTGCATGTGTGGGGCAAGCATGGCAGCTGTGCTTGCAAAAGCACACACACACAAGCACACACCTACACTGCTAAATTAAGAGCCCTAAAATCTCCCCCAGAGCAATTGGGGAGCGGTGCTTCACGTCCGCCTCCTTACCGAGTTCGGAGTTTTGGAATTCTTCATCACACAATGCCAGTCCGGATTCCAGGATTTTCGGGAATAC
>NC_087212.1:16472898-16495398 GCF_015104395.2 Macrobrachium nipponense
CCTCATTCCAAAAGTCAATGCATGCCCCAGTACAAAGACCTTAGGAATCTAATACGAACGGCATTGGGTCACAACGAGGCCCAGTGGATGAAAGCAGTCTATTTTCGCCGAATAAATTATTATGACATTAATGGGATTATGTTGAGGTAAGATGTTTTGGCGTTTTATGGCCGTTTTTGAATTAAAAAAAAATGGGCAATTATCCCGAGACGCTAAAGCGACGAAAAAGTCTTCTTATACGTGATCAGTTTACGGAGAGGAGGGTGAAAGACCTCGTCAGGATTTTAATGAAGTCTCCAGAAAAAAGTCTTTTGACATTTAAATGGAAGGCGGCTATTTCGGGACGTGTACGTGCTCCGAGCCCAAGACTGCCAGGTGAGGGCAGGAGTGCGGCGGACTCGTTAGTGAAATCCCGAAATCGATCCCGCGTGAGAGTGGAAAAGGCTTAGTGCCAGTTTCTGCGGAAATCCATCGGGCCTGTTTCGATCAACGCAGTAAAATGTGTACCAACCATAAGTAGATTCTCATCACCCGTGCATCTGATGTCTAGGCAAGTCCCTTACGACGCTCCTGATTGGATGTTGATAGCCAATGACAGGGCTGGAAACTCTGTCACTCTCGAGAGTTCACATAGGCAGGATTCATGTTCCATCTCTCCTGAGAGATATGTCTTTCAAAAGTATCCCTCAGGAGGGGTGGAACATAGATCCTGCCTTTGTGAACTCTCGAGGGCGACTGAGAGTTTCCAGCCCTGTGATTATCTTATCAAAAGTCAATCAGGAGCGTCGTAAGGGACTGGCATAGACATCAGATGCACGGGTGATGTGAATCTAGTGGGGAGTCGCAGATGGATTTTGTCGGAGAAGGGCATTGCCTGACCTCTTGTTTCTAAACCATGTATATATATGTGTGCGTTGTACATATGTTTGTATGCATGTATGTGCGTACACGCGCGCAAACGCAATTTATATGGTCAATTGTATATAAAAAGCCCTTTCATAATCTCAACTGAATACACTAAAGGTTTTCAAAAAATTCCTTAATTAATCTGTAAGCATGAATCTCGCCGCACACGTGTTTTTATACCATCCCTCAAAACTGGCTTCCTGTAACTGTGAACTGTATTATACGCGGGCAAATATGACGCAGAAATACGTTTCATTTTTGGGAAAATGGACAGAGCACTCCAACCAAAGGAATAAAGTATTGGAGCTCTGGCCAAGGGGAAAAATATCCCAACATTTTACGTACAAATACCGTACAGATACGAGAGAGAGAGAGAGAGAGAGAGAGAGAGAGAGAGAGAGAGAGAGAGAGAGGTTTCCTAGAAACTTTTAAAATAACGAAAATGAAACAGGGGTGAGCCGTGCCTTTCTAATTTTGCCAAAATATAAATATACACGGCAAGGAACGTTTGTATGTATCTGTGGAGGGCAGAACTTGAACGTGTTTTTAATATTGTACGGTTTGTGTTGAGAGTGTTTTTTGAATATAGTAGTTTGTGTTGAGAGTGTTTTCAACATAGTACAGTTTGTGAGGCGGATGGAAAACGCAGGAGAGAGAGAGAGAGAGAGAGAGAGAGAGAGAGAGAGAGAGAGAGAGAGTATTGATGATACCTAGAATATGGGATCAATACTAGACTTTATTCGACCTCCGAACTTTTGCATTTTGTACTATGCATACGCACATACATATATATATATATATATCATATATATATATATATTATATATATATATATAAATAAATAAAGTGTATATCTGTGTTTGTGTGCGTTTGGGAGTAAATGTATGTACGTGTGTGTGCGAGCGTTTCTTTTAGTATATCTCTCAACATATTCCTCGTTCCTTTTCTGTAGGTGGTGTCCGATTTGTACATTCATCTGGCTTCTGGGCAAGTCTGTAGAGGTGAATTTGCGACACCCACGACCTCTTTCTCAGCGCATTAACAAGGGGGGTTACTGGCGGCCGGATTCAGGATGCGATCCACGAATCTAGCAAATTTGAGCCAAGCAGTGAACCACTTCACTGAGGCACCCACTCGGCTGATTGCACATTCAAAAGCGGTTGCTTATATCCACAGTTTTATTGACACATGTAATTGTGATATATATATATATATATATATATATTATATATATAATATATAACATATATATATATATATATATTATATATATAAATCTAGAATATATTTGTGTGTATATAGAGACAAATATATGTATGCTTAGTAAATCACAGTAGATGCACGTGACTTCATTATATAATCGAATATCACAGGAAAATGCCATTTTCTTGTGGTATTCGCTTATTTACTTATATGTGCTATATATATATATATATATATATATATATATATATATATATATATATATATATATATATTATATACATACACAATCAAATTCCTTTTGACATCATCCAATACTGCAAGGTGACACCGCTCAGTATAGGTATGTCCAAATTCAAGTCATGAAACAACACACGAGTATTTTATGAACATCATTTTTAAAATGAAATCTCAAGGTTATTGAGAAAAAAAAACAGTAAAAAATGTAGGGATGATCTGGAGGGTTTACTTAATTTGAAAGGAAATTTGATTATGAAATTACAAATATTTCTTTGCCTTGGAAGTGGTAAGTTAAGCATTTATGTTATTTTTTTAGGAGTTAGTATTCTTTTCGATTCTTTAGTCTTTTAGATTCTTTAGAGTTATTTTACGATTACTTACAGAGGCGTCATACGGGAATGTATTGTAAGGCGTTATTTCTTCGGTACTTAACATTATACCAAGCAACTAAATATATATATATATATATATATATATATATATATATATATATATATATATATATATATATATATACTATATATATGCAGAGAAGTCACAACTGGTCTTCGTAATCTTGGTTTGAATTGTTGTCGTTTAATGTGTTTTTTGTTTCCGACATAAATCTTGTTTAATTTCATTATTTACAGATTCTTCATCAGTCGTATATCACGTACTAAATAGATAAATCCACACATTTTACAAACAGCTTTCTGTTTTTCCATGTTTTCTGGAGCTTTCAGTCAATGAATTCAGAAGGAAACTTATAGGAATGTGGATGAAAATGGGAGAAAGAAAGGGCGAATAACTGTAGGGAATAACAATCGCAGAAACAGTTTAACTTACACTTCATCTCTCATAGAATCGATAGAGTCCTTGAGGTTTTCCAGGTAACCCTTGACCTGGCTGAGCATAGCCAGGCGCATGCGCGGTGAACCCAAGGCAGACCCGCTTTCCTCCTCGTCCATGGCTGTTAGTTTTCGTAACAGAAGTCACAGCAGTGACTAAATGAGGGATGTTTTTGTTCTTCCGTCGCCGGATGAAGTGACGTTGAGATAATTTCTCGTAGAGAACACAGTACGAAAAGAGAAAGGTTTTCTTTTACCGTTGAGATTATTTTATTGCTACGCAAAACGTTCAATAAAATTCAAGCTTATTTAAATTAAGGCTGAATCACTGTGAAAATTGCTTCGAGAGCAGAACGTTCGTTCACTTTCAGTTTCAGTGAAACCGGATAACTCTCGTTGAACTTTTTTGGGGGGGTTCAAAATTAACAACGTTAAGTCGCCTTCAAGATTATTTCAGGTAACGTTGAATGACTTTCAAAGATATAACACTTATAACGTTTATTCACCTTTAACTGTTTTCTTAAGCAACGCTGTATGGTTATTAGTTTGTATTCATTGTTAAATTAGAAATACAGTTTTCACCGAAACATTTTAGGTGTCCCTTGACTAAAGTTAAGGAGGATCGACGAGAATGTTTCAGAACGGAAAAATGGAACGTTCAAAGTCCTTTGTTGCATTCGGGGCGGAAGTTGCTAGCATCGAGAGAAGGTGTGGCAAAGCAGATGCTGAAGAACTTGAAAGCTGCTCTTCACAGCCTCGATGCGAGAGCGCCTCTTGAAAGCCGTAGAGTTAAGATAGACGTTTTAGCTGACCTCAAACTCGGCATCAGACAAGAGACCTCAATAAAGACGAGACTACTGTGACGGCGGTGTATCAATACGAAGTCATTACTTCATTTTCATCTCATGACTTCATAGTTTGACAAACCAGGCTTGGCAAACCGACCGCGTTTGTTTGGCCGTGTTGTTGTTGTTATTCGTGTTGTTGTTGTTGGGGGGGCGCTGTGGGACGTGGGCCTCGAATATTCACCTTTATTTTGCCTGGGCAAATGTTGGCCTTCGGGAGAGGTCTACTCTGCTGGCATTTCGCTCTGCGCCGCACTCACTGCCCTCGTGGTTAAGTACCGAGCGAGAGTGGCACTTATTGTTCATCGTGCACCGATATAACGAGGTTATTCATGGATGTCGTTCGAAACCGAACTCGATATTCTTTCCGTTCGCTTATTCTGCTTTTCTCTTTTATTTTCAATCCTTTCACGGACCTCTTTTCCAGTCCAGTTCAAATACTTTCATGTATCGATAAGTCTCATGGACGAACAACCACGCTGGGTATTTCGGCGCTAAATTAACTTTTCAGATTGTAGTGGATGTTTTTATGATCTCACCTGATGAGTTCATAATATTAAAAAGTGAATGTCAATTGTCTCTCTTTCTCTCTTCCCGTCCCCACGAATTCCTCCAAGTTTGCGCGGAACTCGGAGAAGTCTGCACGTGAACAACTTCCCTCAACTATTCTACTTAAACTAAGAATCACTCTGAAGGCACTTCATGAATCCTCTTTCTCCCTGTAGAGGGGTGAGGAGTTTCTTTCACTCTCGGTGAGGAAGGACAAAGAGGAAAAAGACCAACTGTCATATATCGCAGCTTTTCAAAACTTTCTCGTCTTTAAAGTCGCAGACAGATCTAGGAGGAATTTATATTCTCTATCTTCTCTTCGAGATATCTCGTGTGAGTTTTCGACGATTTGTGAGGAATTTGTCGTAGCAGATGAGGAGGAAACTAACAAATGGCACCTCACTAAGGCAAGATGATGGTATGACGTTGTTTGTATGTATGTATGTCCTCATAGAATGCGAGAGGACACCAAACTTCGTCTTTGCAGATAAAAGCCAAGGAAATAAAGAAAGGAGAGAGAGAGAGAGAGAGAGAGAGAGAGAGAGAGAGAGAGAGAGAGAGAGAGAGAGAAATCTGGACACCTCCTGTCAAGAGACAGTTCCAAGTTGGTCTTCTGTCTTATTTCCCTCAAGCTTGAACTAATTTCCTATTCCAGAGATTTTATTTCCTTTTGAGACGAATTAGTTTCGTTTATACCGACTTATTTCCTATTCACCGACTTCGTTTCTTTCCTTTTTCAGCGATTTCGTTTCCCTTTTCTTACGATTTAGTTTTGTTTTCCTTAGATTTTTATTTTTCAGCAATTTAGTTTATCACGGACTTCGCTCTCTCTACGGTGATTTTGATCCTTTGTTCCTTTATTTTGTCGATTTGGATCCCCTCTTATAAGTTCCTTTTACGCCAATTTTCATTCTTTATCACCATTTCCGTTTTAGTATTGTGTGGATCTTGAAATTCCCCGAGGAGACGGAAAATTAGAAAAATATCAAAACGAGACTACAGTGCTCAAAACAATGGCGTTTCTGCTAGGTTTTCTCTATTTCTTTTTTTTAATTTCGAAAGAGATCACTAACATCAAAGATCTAGATAACTCCGAAATCTAAAACAGCTGATGAGTTTATAAGGCAGTCGAGTTCCAACGGTAGATGCTGAAAAATGTTCAGTCTTAACTTGTGATCTTAGCCACAAACGAATGTAACGAAAAAGAATGATTCTACGGGAGTTTTGAGGTCAGTAGAATCTGCCAAAGATAACTTGTACCTTTGCCAAGGCCTATATCTTATCTATTTTGATTACCGCATTGGAGAGAAAAAAAAAAAGAGACACACTTTGTTTCATGTAGGAAAACGAATCCTGCTTCCATCAGGATGTTAAAATGTATTTTTTCAAGAATCTTTCCTCACCCTCGCGAAAGACAATATAAAATGTATAGTTTATGTGGTGAGTTTTCCTTTTATGTGATGCAAGAGTCACTGACGAAGACAAGTTTATCCTAAACCTTAACCCTATTATAATAACTCCGGAGACGTCACTGTTGTATGCAAGAAAATGCGATCAAGAGATGAAAATGTTTTGCACAGCCTTATTAGAATCTATTATCATTCATTCGGTCAAGGTGAGACTCGAGATGCGTCAGCAAATGATAACATCGAAAAAGTAAAAACTCCAGCAATGATCTTATGATATTTGGGCGTTTGCTTAATGGACCGACCATCTGTGTCTCGTCATTCACGCTTACTTGACGGCACAGATTGGACGACGACGACGAGATTTGTCAGCAGATCGTAGCATCGACCCATCCAGTCCACATGGCTTTGTCGTGACCTGATTCTCACGTGAAAAATACGAGAGGGTCCTTTTAGACGCCGATCACAACACTCACACTCAATTGCAAAGTTTTCTTCCAAGGTAACAACGCCTTCTTCGTAGCCACAACCACACTCGGGGACAGAGGTGAGGACATCACACTAGAATTCGATAACGTGAGGACACTTTCAGAATGGGTCATGGTTTGAAAACCCTTCGTTTTCCCTCGTGCGAGCGAGTTCCGGGGCGATCATGAAATGGCAATCATTGGAAAGAGAAAAACTGCGTAAGCTACTGATATGTAAAACTGGATATGCCGCTAGTGATCACGCTTCTTTATTTACAGGGAACAACGTTGGCGATAACAAGGTTCACAGCGATAACGGATCGTAGACACGAGGAAGAATGAATGACGAAAGACTTCGTTGTCACTTTTGGTTGTCTTCTCCTCACATGTTACTGAAGGCTGTGTCCGAGTCCTTCCAGAGAGGCTCTGTTGTGATATGAATTCCTTTCGCTGCCAAGTCATCAGGCTCGGAGGCCGGCCGCGTCTCTCACAATACTACACATCGGGAGTGACTGAGTTGGAAGCGTGTTTGGCTAAGTCAAATATACCGCCACGGCGTGCGCTCCTCCCCCTTCCGCGTGATGACCAATCACGTGGCGGCACTCCCCGAGAACTCGAAATTTCCAGCCAATAAGCGTGCATTCCTGCCAAATCAATAGATTGCGTATATTATGGTTATGAATGTACGTGGTTTTGTGTTTACTACGGTACGTACATAATACGACACAGCATTACAAAGAACTAATGAGAAAACGTTTCAGATGATCCAATGTCGACAGATATATCGAAACGTTTCCAAGAGAAACAGGTAAATAAGAGTGAAAACACGTTGGCTTTGGGTACACCTAGTAACTCGGGATCCACGTGTCCGAATGCCCTCTTACGATTCGGCTGTGGGCCAAGGCCGACACCGGAAGCAGAGGACGGAACAAATGGGTTTCACGGATTCCTTCTGAAGGGAAATTCCCTTCTGTTAGGGCGGCCAGACCGCTGGAGATCGCAGCGACCGGCTGAACTTTGAAATAAATCGTTGCTATGGTATGCCGACGTACCTTGATAATGCCAGGTCGAGCGAGACGTTCGTATAATATGGATTTCCTTGAGAGAGAGAGAGCGAGAGAGAGTTAGAGCAGCCCAATCGGCGAGAACTAAATAAATGAAACCTGATATCGACCATCATTCTGCGAATCGGAGAAAGCCGAGTCTCATTGCTAAACTAACACTGGACATTTTTTAAATAAATATATATATATATATATATATATATATATATATATATATATATATATATATATATATATATATATATATATATATATATATATACTATACATATATATCATTTATATATATAATTTGTATTGCACTCAGTTACCTTGAAAACGAATTATACCAAAAAAGAGAATTATATATGATAATCACGTCCACCATAACTAGGTTTCGAAGTTATGCCTTGTTGGGTTCGTATGTGGCTGACAGTGACATTATCCATTCGACTGTCGAATGAACATTGTAAAAGAAAAAAAATGAAATTTGAAATGGACAAATTATCACACACACATTATACGTTTATATTATTTGTCATATATATATATATATATATATATATATATATATATATATATATATATATATATATATATAGTCCCCTAATGGGAGAAGACGTACAAGCGAGATCAATAATATATGTATATATAAATTTAAAGAATTTAAATGGTCTTGCAGGAGGTGTGAGGTTATGCTGTCAAACAAAGTGCACACACACACACACACACACAATGTGTATCAGGTCACTTCAACTCCAGATGATCACGTTTATCAGGTCAGTGTCGTCTCTCTAATTCTTTTCCATCGGGTGAATTTATTCCGAAAAGCGGTGGTTTTATCGTGGCCGTTCCAAGCGGCTATCGGGGGAAATCCTTGTGATTGATTCGCAATTGTTTTAGGTTGGTTATAATCAGTGGCCTGGAAATAGCTGTTTTATTTATTTATTTTTAATTTATTTATTTATTTATTTATTTATTTATTTATTTATTTATTTATTTATTTATTTATTTCTAGTTAACTTTATCCTTCGTGGGTCTTCGGTTACTACTTTACATCCTTTTTATTGAGTGAATTTTGATCAATTCCTTGTTGATTTGGTTTTGGTCATCAACTCCAATGATTAACTACTAGTTTTTAGCATCGCTTGATTATATGGGAGCTAATTGAATGCATAAAACAGTAATGCCGCCCTGTTGACTCGTTATATTTACTTTTTTCGGGTCATTCGTAACTGCCTATTTTCTTTTTTCCATTCGACATACTAACTGTTCTTTTTAAAATTCTAACAGGTTATTTTTTTTCCACAATTCCAATTAGTTACTTAATTTTTGACGGGTTCATTTTACTGGCTAACCAATTTATAACGAGTTGATTTTCCTTATTTTTATCGGGTTCACTTTTTGGTTAACTAATTTTTTATGATTTAATTTTTTAAATTTTTTTAACGGGTTCACTTTACTGGTTATATCATTTCTAAGGGTCTATTCCAGCTGGCTAACCCTTTCTTGTTGCGTCCAACGTAGCTAAACTTTTTTTTTTTTTATTAACCTTTCAATTCCAGTTGGTTAGCCTGTTTTTACCGAATCGTTCCTAACTGGTTCTCTAGTCTTTGTTGGACCAATTTCTAGTGGTCAGTCTTCATCGGATCAGTTTCTAATGATTAATCTTCAATGGATCAATTCCAATCCGCAAATCTTCATCGGATCAGTTTCGACTGGTTAATCCCTTTTTACCAGGTCAGTTCCAGCTGGCTAACTCTCTCTCTCTCTCTCTCTCTCTCTCTCTCTCTCTCTCTCTCTCTCTCTCTCTCTCATTTCCCCAGCTCGGCTCCAACTGGTTAACTGGTTTTCTCTTCCCCTGATGCTAATCGAGATGCTTCGTGTTCCGAATCAGTGGCTCCATCTATCGACCATTCCTAATCAACTCTCGGAGATTCCCTGAGGGTTGTCTTTTTCTTCTTCTTCTTCTTCTTCTTCTTCTTCTTCTTCTTCTTCTTCTTCTCGGGTGACTCCTTAACTTGATCGTAGGCCAAAATGATTTACCGCAGTCTCGTCCTTGGGGAATATGAATGTCCTGTGCACGACCACGATATTTATCTAATCAGCCTTAAGGATAATGATCGGATCTGAAAGTGATTTATGGCAGTGATAACTTTGGGAAATCTTCATGACATGCCGATGATAGTTATGTCAATTTTTATGACAAGGTGATTGATGATGATATAATGATAGTGATATCAACAGATACAGTGAGAATGGTCAAATTACTGTTTCATCCGTCATTCTGATGAACTTGAAGTGTTGGGGGGAAATAAGTAAAGGACTTAGATATCTTCAAGTTAATTAGGTGGTCGAAATTGGTCTGTTACTGCTCAGTACTATAAGATTTTTTTGTTGGGAAAATTATAAGATTTTTTGTTTTTGTTTTTTGTTGGGGAAAATATGAGATTTTTTTCTTGATTTTTGTTGGGAAAATAAAGAGATGTTCCTTGATTTTTGTTGGAAAAATTATAGGACATTCTCTTGTTGTTTGTTGGGGAAATTGTAAGATTTTTTTCTTGAGGTTTGTCGGGGAAATTTTTAAATTCTTTCATTGTATTTTGTTGAGCAAATTAAAAGATTTTTCTTGTTTTCTCTTGGGGAAATTATAAGAATATTGTTTTTTCTTTTTGTTTGGGAAATTATGAATTTTTTTCTTTGGTTTTTGTTGGGGAAGTTATGAGATTATTTTTATTGGGGAAATTTTGATATTTCTCTTGGTTTTTGCCGGGTAAATTATGAGATTCTTTCTTGTTTTTCGTTAGGGAAATTTTGAGATTTTTTCTGTTTTTTGGGGGGGGGAATTGAGATCTTTTCTTGTTTTTTGTTTTTTTGGGTTGGGGAAATTATTAAGACTTTTCATTGTTTTTAGTTTTTGTTGGGGAAATTATAAGATTTCTTCTTGTTTTTTGTTGGGTAAATTATAAGATTTTTTTCTTGCTTATTGTTGGGGAAATTAAGTAAAAGTCTCAGATTTTCTGAAGTTAATTAAGTCATCTAAATTGCTCTGATACATCTCAGTACTGTAAAAATATATTTTCCTGTTTTTGGTGGGGTACCTTGCGTGAGAGAAGATGAAGTAATTTGAAAGTCAAATTAATCATCAAATTTTAATTTGCCGAGAAACTTTTGCTAAGATGTGATAGAATCTCCCGCCATAGTAAGTAATTCTGATACGTGTTTACGTAAATACATACCCACTCATATCGTTATTATTATTATTATTATTATTATTATTATTATTATTATTATTATTATTATTATTATTATTATTATTATTAATATTGAACGAGCCTAAAGTGAAAGTATCATGCAAAAAAGACCATTTTGGATAAAGGCAAGAGAGAGAGAGAGAGAGAGAGAGAGAGAGAGAGAGAGAGAGAGAGAGAATAATCAATATGAAAAAAAGCTTGAATAAAAAAAAATCAATATACGATCAAGCATTTAAACAATGATATGTAAAGGAATTATAATGAAAACGAAAACTGTCATATTATTATATATTAAATAAATATATTATATTAGATATATTTGTATATATATTATATATACATATATATATATATATATATAATATATATACTAGATAGATGTGTTTAGAAAGAGGAAGACCCTCTTTTTAAATCGAGCTGTTTTCACTAACAACATTTACATACCTAATTTCAGCTGATATTAAGTAAGTATATTAATTTCTGTATTTATTGTAACATATTTATTCAAACTATTTTCATCATTGTTGTTTTCTATTTCTGCCTTTCGACTTGTTCTGTAGTAATAATACAAATAATAATAATAATAATAATATAAGAAAAATAATAATAATAATAATAGTAATAATAATAATAATAATAATAATAATAATAATAGCATCAAGGAAATAGATACCCTAATCCAGACTGTAAGAATTGTATCTGGGGACATCAGGATGGAGTTTGGAATAGAAAAATGCGCCTTAGTCAACATACAAAAAGGCAAAGTAACGAGAACTGAAGGGATAAAGCTACAGATGGGAGCAACATCAAACACATAGATGAGACAGGATACAAATACCTGGGAATAATGGAAGGAGGAGATATAAAACACCAAGAGATGAAGGACACGATCAGGAAAGAATATATGCAGAGACTCAAGGCGATACTCAAGTCAAAACTCAACGCCGGAAATATGATAAAAGCCATAAACACATGGGCAGTGCCAGTAATCAGATACAGCGCAGGAATAGTGGAATGGACGAAGGCAGAACTCCGCAGCATAGATCAGAAAAACCAGGAAACATATGACAATACACAAAGCACTACACCCAAGAGCAAATACGGACAGACTATACATAACACGAAAGGAAGGAGGGAGAGACTACTAAGTATAGAGGACTGCGTTAACATCGAAAACAGAGCACTGGGGCAATATCTAAAAACCAGTGAAGACGAGTGGCTAAAGAGTGCATGGGAAGAAGGACTAATAAAAGTAGACGAAGACCCAGAAATATACAGAGACAGGAGAAAGACAGAAAGAACTGAGGACTGGCACAACAAACCAATGCACGGACAATACATGAGACAGACTAAAGAACTAGCCAGCG
Source organism: Macrobrachium nipponense (assembly GCF_015104395.2). Taxonomy (NCBI): domain Eukaryota; kingdom Metazoa; phylum Arthropoda; class Malacostraca; order Decapoda; family Palaemonidae; genus Macrobrachium; species Macrobrachium nipponense. The sequence continues at coordinate 16,485,006 of NC_087212.1, forward strand.
ATGACAATTGGCAATGGCTACAGAGGGGAGAGCTAAAGAAGGAAACTGAAGGAATGATAACAGCGGCACAAGATCAGTCCCTAAGAACCAGATATGTTCAAAGTACGATAGACGGAAATAACATCTCTCCCATATGTAGGAAGTGCAATACGAAAAATGAAACCATAAACCACATAGCAAGTGAATGCCCGGCACTTGCACAGAACCAGTACAAAAAGAGGCATGATTCAGTGGCAAAAGCCCTCCACTGGAGCCTGTGCAAGAAACATCAGCTACCTTGCAGTAATAAGTGGTACGAGCACCAACCTGAGGGAGTGATAGAAAACGATCAGGCAAAGATCCTCTGGGACTATGGTATCAGAACGGATAGGGTGATACGTGCAAACAGACCAGACGTGACGTTGTCTTGACAAAATCAAGAAGAAAGTATCACTCATTGATGTCGCAATACCATGGGACACAGAGTTGAAGAGAAAGAGAGAAAAAATGGATAAGTATCAAGATCTGAAAATAGAAATAAGAAGGATATGGGATATGCCAGTGGAAATCGTACCCATAATCATAGGAGCACTAGGCACGATCCCAAGATCCCTGAAAAGGAATCTAGAAAAAACTAGAGCTGAAGTAGCTCCAGGACTCATGCAGAAGAGTGTGATCCTAGAAACGGCACACATAGTAAGAAGAGTGATGGACTCCTAAGGGGGCAGGATGCAACCCGGAACCCCACACTATAAATACCACCCAGTCGAATTGGAGGACTGTGATAGAGCAAAAAAAAAAAAAAAAAAAAAAAAAAAAAAAAAATAATAATAATAATAATAATTATTACTAATAAAATAATAATAATAATAATAATAATAATAATAATAATAGATTTATCTTTTCCATTGGGAATGGAAATATTCTTTCACTTTTAACCGTACTACTTCAGGCAACAAAGTAGCCACGCTTTTCTACAAAGGCCTTTTGTGGTTACTTTGTGTTGCTAGTTTTTTTCTTTCTTTAAAGCAAACATAAATATTTTTCCGTTTTATTTGATTCGCTCTTTTCTCGCTGTTTTGGCCATTTTTCATAAAGTTGCTTCGAATGTTTAGGAGCTTTTGCTTTGCAAGTTCCAGGGGTTAGATCTAGGTATGTTCTGTATGAATATTAGCGCATTTAAATGAGTAAATAGATGATATCAATATTTTATTAAAGGATATTGACTACATGACTGAAATCATTGTTTTAATTCCGACATGACCATAAACTTCATCATGAAGTAAAGCTTTCCCTTTTCATGAAATTTACTTCGAAAAATGTCACCACTGCAACTTTAAAACTCAGTCGCGAGGGAATAATTCCACATGAGTTTCATTCACGTTAAATATCAGTAGTTAGGCCCCACAGAGATAGCTGTCAGCTTTATTAGTCTTTTAAATAAATGGTTCGCAATGCAGTTGGTTTCAAAAAAGCAAATATGCAAGTGCGTGTGAATAAAAGTGGCCTCCATTTGCATTTCCATAGTCACTGTATCTGACGACTTCATTTCCTAGCTTGAAGAATGAAGCATATTCAGCTTTTTAAAAAAGCTTTTATTTCTGCCAACAGACTGTAGCTACCACACGTTCCGAGTTTTTGGGGGGTTACATGCTCACGTTACTCTTATTTGAAAATAACAGCCCCAAACAAAATTATATTCGTCTTTGTCCTAGGAGATTTTAGTCTGGATAATGGCTACAGATTATTGAACTTACATTTCCATAGTATTTAAAACCCAAATTATTTCAGATTTTTCCTTTGTAAGAATAATGATAAAACAATAAAAAAAAAACTACTGAGTACTAAAATTAGATTTACCTCCCAGCTTTGCAAAGAAAGGTCTGTCGCTTAATCCAAACCCCATTTCCTCTCCTCTCTCTCTCTCTCCTCTCTCTCTCTCTCTCTCTCTCTTCTCTCTCTCACACATACACACACCATTTTTTTTTTTAGAAAGTAGTATTTGGTCCCCTGTCCTATTTGTCTGTATAGTATAAATGTTTGGATGGCGGGGACAGGAAGATTAAGTTAAACGAGAGTAGCAATGTACGTAACGTGGTACGACAAAGAACAAATATGGCATTTCACCCGTTGATGCGTTTTTCCAGGCCCGTGTTTTCCCACTAATGATGTGATCAGTGACAAACGCTATAGCTTTATATGTTTTCTGCCTATGTAAGAATATATTCTCCCTCTGTTTTTCATGTATGTTTATAAATATATATTTATATCCATATGTGTTACGCATACACTCACACACATGATTATATTTTTTTAAGCATATGTAAGAATATTTTCCCTCTGTTTCGCATGTAGTATGTATATCTATATCTAGATGTGTGTATACATACGCTCAAACACATACACAAACATATGTGTGTGTGTGGATGTATACATCAACTTTATGGTGCAATTCTAAAACAAAAAATAAAAATAAAAATCTTTTTGCTCCTTATCTTTCTACTGTTAAATTAGAAAGCTTTTAATTACACAATTTCTTTTACTGTGAAATTAGATTTCTTTTCATTACGCATATTTTCTACTGTGAAATTAGCTTTTCATTACACTTATTTTCTACTGTGAAATTAGTTAGCTTTTCATTACACAGATGTTCTCTTTTGAAATAAAAAGCTTTTTTATTATATACAGTATTTCTCTACTTTGAAATTAAAAAGGTTTACTTTGTACAAAATGGTTCTATTTTGAAATCAGAAAGTTTTTCAGTGTACAATTTTTCAATTTTGAAATTAGAAAGTTTTTCAGTGCACAATTTTTTTTTTGTTTTTCAGTGCACAATTTTTCAGTTTTGAAATGAGAAAGTTTTTAAGTGCACAATTTTTCAATTTTGAAATGACAAAGTTTTTTAGTGCACAATTTTTCAATTTTAAAATGAGAACGTTTTTCAGTGCACAATTTTTCAATTTTGAAATGACAAAGTTTTTCAGTGCACAGTTTCTCAAATCTGAAATGACAGTATTACAGCACATAAAGTTCCCAGTTTTGAAATCAGGAATCACTTCAGCTCAAACATTTTCCTGATTTGAAATTCAGGAGTGATTGGCACATCATTTTTCCATACTTCGATCATGAATACTTCATTACACTACATTTTCTATCTTGAAATCGGGGAACACTTCACTAAAGTTTTCAATTATAAAATCAAGAAGGTTTATAATATACCATTTACCTACTTTTAGGTAAAGAAACACATAAATTCACTCTATTTTCCAATTGTAAAATCAGGAAGAATTTTGATATACCATTTACCAAAGTTCAGTTCAAGAAACACTTCAGTTCACTCTATTTTCCAATTGTAAAATCAGAATTTTAATTTGCCATTTACTTACTTTTAATTTCAAGACACACTTCAATTCACTATATTTTCCAATTGTAAAGTCAGGAATAATTTTAATATACCATTAATTACTTTTTAATTCAAGAAACACTTCAGTTCACTATAGTTTTCAATTATCAAATCAGGAACAGTTTTAGTAAACCATTTATCCTATTTACCATTCAGGAAGCACTTTCAGTTCGCAATCTTATCTTTTCTTTCTATGAAATCAGGAGACAGGCCATGCACAGTCCTTCCTTACTTTGCATTCTTACAGAAAATGCAAAAACACTCATGTGCATCATTATCTCCAGTGAAACAAAACAAAAAACTATACGCGACTTAGTTTTTACTCTGAATTCCAGAAACACTGTAATAAAAAGCGCAAAAAAACACTGAAGGGGTCGTAATTAGATTAATTAATTAAGGTATCAGGAGGCTTTGCCTATGGGAAGTAGAAGTCATCAGGAAGCCTTTGTAATGAGGTGGGAGAATTCAAGAGGACCCAAATTGCATTGTGAACTAATCATGTCTTATCTGTTTATATCTTATTTGTTGTTCTCCCGTGAGATATCTGCTGTGGTGCTTAGTTATATGAGAACCAGTGAGCCGGGATCATCACTGTCAACGAATAATAATAATAATAATAATGATAATAATATTAATAATAATGATGATGATGATAATAATAAAAACATAGTGTAATTCATCATCACTTTTATCATGGTACTGTTTGAATAATAAATAAAAATAATTTGAATTCCATTAGTATTTTGCCTCTTTAAAAAAATGTGTCATACTTTTCTGAAGATCCCTTAATTATTGATGGATCTATATTCAATTGATTGTACCTAAAGATACAATATATAGGTTATATTTATACGTATGTTAATATATATATATATATATATATATATATATATATATATATATATATATGTATATATATATATATATATATATATATATATATATATATATATATATATATATATATATATATATATATATATATATATATATATATATATATATATATATATATGTATATGGGGAGAGAGAGAGAGAGAGAGATGTGTTAACTTCTCAGCATTCAGCGAACCATTAATGTATGAAACTACTGAACATTTCAAAAATTGATATACGTAAACTCGAGACACCTATGAAATCGCAAGCACTGACCATTTCAGAATAACAAAATTGATGAACATAAACTTTCAACCATTTCACACAGAAGGCGCGAATGGTTGCATAGGCACTAACAATTTTGCTGCAAAGATGATAATGGGTACATAGGTTCCAACTTTTTCATTCCTTAGATACAAAGAAATGTATAGTTTTACACTATCTGATAGTGATTGCATGAATTGGTACATAGGCGTCTACTATTTTACAGTGACGATCAATTTTGTTATATATTAGGAGTCCGTCCACAGTTTGACTATGACGGTTCCATCACAAGATCTAATCAGTTCAGTTAACTCTTCCCTGGCCCATAGCCTGACACTAGCATTCACCCACAACAATAGAGGATGTCCATTGGACAGAGAGACGCAGGTGAACACCTGACCCCCGTCCAAATTCGTTGCTAAGGGGAAGGAGTCGCCCCCCACCCACCCCCTGCGACCAGTGCCTATTGATTCCGCATAACTCCAAAGGAAGCGACGAAATCCAAAGCAGGGCCAGTTTAACGAAGCCATAATGCACAAAGCACACGGCACGAAAGGTCAAGCAGATCATTCATTATAGTTAGGCACGAACGCGCATTTACTGTCACGCGCAGGCAGGCAGACATGGGCGCCCGCGCGCCAGCAACTTCTGCCGAGGCACTTGGCTTGACCGAATAGTTCTTGTTCGAAGGGATTAAATCGTAAGAAGACCCCACATTCTCTCTCCTAAGTCTGTTTTGATTTTGTAGCTCTTATATTTAGGTTGAGGGTTCTAGCCACATGGTCGATTAGTGAAGCTGAGGTTATTTGGGTCTGGCCAGTACGCGTGACCACCCAGGAACGCTTGATGTTGCTGGCAGAGTAACGTGGAAAAAGGATATACAAAAGAAAATACATTTCAGAAGCCCGAGAACATGTTCGTGGTGAGGAAGATAATTTTATGTTAAGTCCGTGTTTATAAATGAGACTTGCAATATAGTATGATTATTGGATTTTTGATGGAGGATCACTGAGAGAGAGAGAGAGAGAGAGAGAGAGAGAGAGAGAGGCAGTGCAAGTCATCGGATTATAGCTCTGCCCTTTTTGAGAGCGTGACACTTTGACTTTCGGGGTGATCGTGCAAATATTTCATTAATGCCAGTCGAAGTTTCGAAATATCATGCCTTCCTTTTTAGTGCTCTCGTGTTAGGTCTCTTGTAAGGTGTGCACGCACCAGTTCAAGTACTTGTGGGCTCTATATCTACCCACTAACGCATTGTGCTGGTCTACACACACACCTACGCATACATATGAATATATATATTATGTGTGTGTAAGAATTTTTCCCCCTGATGGGGATGACCCCAGATAACAGCAAATCAGCATTCATACTTTCATAAGTTCCTCGTTGAACGAGTGGTTTACGTGCTCGCCTACCGATTCGGTAGTCCTGAATTCAATTATACGGTCTGCCAATCCGGAACCATAGGAATTTGTTTCCAGTGATTACAAATTAATTTCTCGATACAGTGTGGTTCTGATCCCACAATAAGCTGTAGGTACCGTTGCTAGGTAGCCAATTGGTTCCTAGCAACGTAGAAATATCTAATCCTTCGGGTCAGCCCTAGGAGAGCTGTTACTCAGCTCAGTGATCTGGTTAAACTATTCTAATAATAATAATAATAATAATAATAATAATAATAATAATAATAATAATAGTATTTTGGCTGCTTTCATATTTCTCACCGTTTCCAGTCCTTAGCTCCACATATATTGTGGAAAAAAAAAAGGTATACTGAATCAACTTCTCGCTTTCATTGACATCATCATAAACACGGTCACTTCCATAAAGAAGAATTGATTCTACAACAGCTTAATACGGTGAGACTTTGGCATCTATGGACACCCGGTTCTCTTCCATTACTCTTGCACCATATCTGCTGCCATCTTTGTTTCCCATATATCATTTACTTCCAGATTTTTCCTCCTTGTAAACACTCCCAAATTAAATTTCATGTTCACTATACTCTGTTTTTTTCCATCTGTCCATCCGCCTGTGGTGTTTTTGTATGGTAACACTGCGTCTCGGGCTTTTGATAGTTACATTCAGCTTACATTCAACGATTATAATAATATCCTATTTCGAATATTAACGGTGTAATTCGCATACAGTAAATTATTAAAACACTTTTCAGTTGCAAATGTACACCCAGATAACCTTTTATTTACCTAAAACTTACACATTGCGTAACTATCTAAAGCCCGGGACGCAGTGTTACCATACAAAAACACCACAGGCGGATGGACAGATGAAAAAAAACAGAGTATAGTTTCAGCAGCTTTCATCACGACTAGTGTATCGTCCGCAAACATCAGTCGTTCACGACTCGTTTCATTCCACGGAACTTAGCACCTATATTTATAATTGCCTTTAAGCGATTTATGATAAATCTCGTTCGATTAAATGTGTTCCGTAGCCAAAAAGACATACAATACCCTGGCCCCATGCCTACCTCTGCGCTAAATCTGTGCGTACGTATTGTGTGTGTATGTATGTATATATGTACACATACTTCCACACACACACACACACACATATATATATATATATATATATATATATATATATATATATATATATTTATATACATATATATATATATATATATGTATGTATGTATGTATGTATGTATATATATATATGTATATATATATGTGTGTGTATATATATATATATATATATATCTAATATATATCATATATATATATATATATATCATAAGAGTATTTGGTCGTCAGGCGGAGAAATCACTTTTAATTAATTCACCTTATATCCCTCTGAGAGAGACAGACGGACAGACATTTTAATTACCAGTGAATTCTATTCTTCATTTTAGCTGTTAATTAACAGAATAAACTAAAGCAACCCCATTTATCAACGCTGCTTTTTCATTCACGCGTTTCCATAATCCGCATTGTCTCAGAGGGACTTGATTTTTCCAGTGAGTGAATAATAATATCTAATGTTGAAACACTGCATTTCCATTTGCCGCCTGGCATAAGTGAAAAAATTCCCAATTGAAAGGAAAGGAAAATAAGGAACGAATGTGGGAGACAGGCCAACGGTGCAAGAAACAGGGGAAATAAATGGAAGTCCTTTGTGTAAGGAGAAAATAATATGTTGAAAAGTGTCGGTCGGGAAGACGCATAAATCTCGCAGGAAACAGCGGCGATGATGATGGTCATTTCAAAGCGAAAAGTGGTAAAAGGCTGAAACGTTACAAGAGACTTTGCAGCGAAGTGATTGTAAAGATAATCCGAGATAAAGGGGAAGGAAAACTAAAAAAATGGAAAGGGGAAAGAATAAGACTTGCAATAAAAGAACGTTTCAATAAAAGTGAATTCCCTATGAAGAAAAAATGGATGAAAAGTGTTGTGGAATTAGACTTAACCTGTCGAGGGATAAGAGATATAGAAGTGAATCTCGTGTGAAATGAAAAGGTGTTGTGCTGACAGACATTGCAAAACACAACGGAACAAAAGCAATCCCGTAATGAGAGTAGAATAAGCTTAGTCAAGTTTTTAAGATTTTGTAACTTTCTTCTGTATAATAAAGAAACAGAATAACACTCTTAATATCATCAAATGACAGGGTAAGGGGCTTCACTCTCAACCAACGAAAGTTTCGACAATTATCTTCAGTTTAACTGGTACTGTTCAAACAAAACAAGTCTGATGAAATTGCCTAAAGGGATCATAGATAACTTCCAGGATGACGGCGACAAGAAAGAGAAATATCTCTGGACAAAACAAAAAATAACGAAATTATCAGAAATTATGGATGTTTCCTCGATATTGACCCACCAAGTAGTTTTGATAATGACTCCCCGAGTCATGTTGGGGGTCACTGTTTAGGAAAAATCCGAAATTATTATTATTATTATTATTATTATTATTATTAATTAGTATTATTATTATTATTATTATTATTATTATTATTATTATTATTATTATTATTATAGCACGAATCTTGAAATGGAGAAACAAATGCCCAGATATGTGTGGGTATAACTGAAAAGGAAAATCGAACAGATTCCAGAGAGCTGTCTGTAGAGATTTATTTTTAAATATATGTATGCCATACCATAATCTTAGGAAGTTTTCTCCATTATTATTAGTTATTATTATTATTATTAGTTTTATTATTATTATTTATTCTTATCTTATTATTATTTTGGTGGAATTTTATTATTATTCTTTATTATTGATAATAATAATAAATAACAATAATAATAATAATAAATCAATAAAATAAATAATAATAATAATAATAATAATAATAATAACAATAAACAATAACAATAATAATAAAATAATAACAATAACAATAATAATAATAATTAATAATAAATAATAATAATAAGAATAATAATAATAACTAATGAATAATAATAATAAAATAATAATAAAACATTGTACCACATTTATCTGGAACAAGGAGTAAAGGCCTTTTACTTGATAAACAAGCCAGGAAAGTATTCCACTGTGTTGCAGTGAAAGAAATGACAAGTTGTTTTCCTTTGGCAAACTGAAAACAGCCATTATAAAAGAATAAGGGACTAAAGTAACACTTTCAGTTCAATGTAACTAAATGTAATCATGTCAATAAAAACGAGCAAAAGGACGATTTTAAGGAAAGGGCCACATAAGAAATTCTGAGTAAATTGCCAAAAAGCGAAGGCAGAAAAGACTGTCAGCGAAATGCAGGAAAACAACATTTGGAGGCTTAAAAGGACGTGGGAAAAACAACTCCGATAACAGAGTGAAAACAACATTTGTTTCTCATGAAGCCAACACGATAAACGACCTGCCCGGAAATAAAAATTCGCCCAAATAAACGAAGCTCCCGAACTTGGAAACAGAGAGGGAAAACAAGCAATTAGAGTAAATAACTGGGAATATGATTCCTGTTAAAATGAAACCTTTATTGTTTACTACAGCCTCAACACAAGAAATATTACTACTACACCTGCTGCAGATATTGGTACGAGCCAGCGTCATTGCCCATTTTCTTTTCATAAGATAATTGTTAATTTTTGGACTGAAGATGAACCCAGGGAAGAGTTCGAAAGCTTTTATTAAGTGTTTCTAAATTATACAAGAACTTTTACCATTCTTATTATTTTGGACCCCTTAGAACATCGTTATTAAATATTATTGTTACTAATAATAAGAATGTTAAAGTTCTCGTATAATTTATAAAAACTAAATAAAAGCTTTCGAACTCTTCCCTGGGTTCATTTTCAGTCCAAAAATTAATACCTATCTTATGAAAAGAAAATATAGCTGAAACAGTAGTTTTCTGTCGTAATACAGTGCTGTTATTGTTAAAAATATACTCGTCAAAGTATTAGTAGCAATGTTCGTAGAAATAGTAGCCGAGCTCTTGTCGTGCTTACATTGCTAATACAAATATCAATGTAAGCACGACAAGAGCTCAGCTACTATTTCTACGAACATTGCTACTAATACTTTACGAGTATATTTTTAACAATAACCGCACTGTATTACAACAATAACTACTGTTGCAGCTATATTTTTCACCATTTCTGCTATCATCACGATATATCGATAAATACTGTTTAATTTCAGCAGTCGTTATCAACCTATTGGACAACGATTCTGTATACCAAGACTTAAGTTCAGATGACACGAACGTTCTATAAAACCATCAATTTTCTCCACTGACACCTTTCGGTAGATACACGTAGCAAGACAGACGCGCAGAGCAACGAAGCCTCGTGTCCAAATATAGCGGATATGTTCGTGCAAACGTAATGCCTTGACGAAAGAGAGATGGATTCCATGCGCAAAATCGGCGGTTCTCCGTCAG
>NC_087212.1:16500398-16507898 GCF_015104395.2 Macrobrachium nipponense
GAAGCTAGATGTGGTTGTATGTATGTATGAATGTATCCATGTATGAATGTATACGCACGACCAAACTGGGTAAGTGTAAGTACCAATTCTGAGAAGAAATGTGATAGTATTCAGTATGTGTGTATGTATATTTATGTATGCGTATTACAACAGAGAATGAAAATACCACAAGTGTATTATTCTCAGAAAGAAAAATATTTTACTAACCTATATTGATATTAACAATTCATTTCATTATTCAAGCAGTTATAAACACGCAATAAGCGATTTTCAGTCAGAAAATACACAAGGCACATATGCATTACTTTCTCTTTCACCTACAAATGTTTTAGCCTTTAAAGAAATGTACTCGTGTGGTTTGCAGCACGATTTTGGAGGTGAGGTTGCTAGCCTTAAGACCTGTCCCAAGGATGCCCAAGGGCTCACGTGCCGACATCGTTGGGCATTCCTTAGCGTTTTCCCATCCAAGTGCTGAACAGATTAAAAGCTTCTTATCAACTAACTATTCCCCTTCGGTACATATGAAAATATATCAATTCCGAGGTAGAGCGAATTAGATATTAAAGGACATTTGAAGCTCGAATGATCTATATGAATCACGGTGATGTGATAATTATTTATACATACATACATATACACAGGATGAAACATACTATGATATAAGTGATAAAAACAAATAATGTTTTACAGATTTCCGAAAGTGTAATGAGAAACCATCAGACATTTCTGAAAGAAGGAAACAGATCAGCCCTTCCTTCAACCCAGGTAAAGAATCCATTGCCAACTGGAAGCCATATCGAGGGATTCGACTTACACTTCAACCTTCCAGTTTAAGGGATCCAATGGCTTCATACCGGCGTCTCGGGTTCAGCTGGGTAATATATATTGCAGAATCAAGAAAGAGCAATGAGGGGCCGAGGGGAACGGAGGGGTAGGGGAAGGATTAAAGGAGGACCCAGGTATAGGAAGGAATGTCGGGGAAAGGTGAAAAGGGAAGAAGGACTAAGAAAGGAAAGAGGTATATTGTTAAAGATGATGATGATGAGGAGGAGGAGGAATGCCATGGCGGAAGTGAAAAGCCTCTCTCTCTCTCTCTCTCTCTCTCTCTCTCTCTCTCTCTCTCTCTCTCTCTCTTGTTTCGGACAAATATTGAAATAATTTTCAACATAAATGCTAACGTCTTTCCTAGGTCTTTCGTTCTTGTGCCTAGCCGGGACCCATTACCTCTCTCTCTCTCTCTCTCTCTCTCTCTCTCTCTCTCTCTCTCTCTCTCCCTGGCTTAGAAGCTACTGCGTTTTAGAATTTTCTTCCTGCTTCCGTTTTCCATTCGAGACCAAGCCAATTTCGTTTCATATCTTATTCTCAATTTTCCATAAGGCCATGAAGTTTTCCATCCCATCGGCATCTAATAAGAAAAAGGGGCATCACATTAAGACGAGGGTTAGTCTGTCGTAAAATAATTTCATCATTGAAATGACTGAATCACACAGCATTAGCATCAAGAATAAGATTTTGGCTGACCTTCTATCACAGTCCTCCAATTCGACTGGGTGGTATTTATAGTGTGGGGTTCCGGGTTGCATCCTGCCTCCTTAGGAGTCCAATATTATTATTATTATTATTATTATTATTATTATTATTATTAATTATTATTATTATATTATTATTATGTTAAATATGCATAAGCATTCAAATTGAACCAGCTCCTCACATGAAGAGAATAAACAGCAGAAGAAAGAAAATACCAAGCAAGATATTTAAGATAAATCACCAAACATATAAGCATAATAAACGACCACAAGAAGAAATGCAAGTCAGAAGCCCAAATGTAACAGCGCATGCGCCCACCGGAATGATTACGCTGCCCAAAATGCATTGTTTTCACAAGCGCCAGAGGATTAATGCGCTCGGTAAATCCACTCCGTAGAAATACTGAGGTCAACACATAAAATGCATTGCTCTTACTTTACTCTCACTCCATAAATACAGATACACACTCCTCGTGTAAGCACAGCTATTACGGGAATTCAGCCATGCGACTAAGCATAGGCATGAGAGAGAGAGAGAGAGAGAGAGAGAGAGAGAGAGAGAGAGAGAGATTTTCAATGCACGCATACTTGGAATCTTTCGTCATTTAGCAAGAGAGAGAGAGAGAGAGAGAGAGAGAGAGAGAGAGAGAGAGAAGAGAAGGGGAAAGAGAGAAGCTCTTATAACTTGAGAGTTCTCGCACCCCTATACAAAAGAGAGAGAGAGAGAGAGAGAGAGTTAGGAAGGCGAAAGGGGTGAAAGAGGAAGAAGCAAAAGAAGAAGATGAAGTTCAGGAAAGGAGAGAATGTTGGAAAGGGAGGGGGAGGGGGAGGGGGAGGGGCGGAGATGGGTGGCCACCCTGTTAACCTTGGGAGTTTAAAGCTGAGTTGTCGCCCGGCTGTCGGGGCGGTTGGTGGCACTGGCGTGGTGCCTTAGGCCGATTCGGTGCCACCAGCACTTCCCTGTCGCTTTTGTTTTAGTTCCTGCCGAAGTTGCTGGAAGATCAGCGAAGATCAGAGGAAGATGTCGACCAGTGATTTGGAAGAACCAGATCCGAGGAACAGTGAAAAATGAAGTTGGCAGGATATCAGACGAAGGAAAGAAAAGAGGATCCATAAGGATCAATAAAGATGAATAAAAAAAAAAGGAGAAGTTTTGGAACAGAGGAAAATTGGCCATAGAGAACAGTGCCCTGTTTATTATTTCTCTAAAGTTACATAAGAGAAGATTTTCTTTAAAGAGACACGTGATGTTACTCTGGGGGTAATTTAGCATTACGCAAAGGTAAGGAGGCTTCGACATCCAGCTAAAAATAGGAATGGTCTGTTGTCGTGGGGGGGTTAGGGGGCGTTTGAGTAGGGGTTATATGGACGGTTGGGGGGGGGGGGTAAGGAATCTAAATATATCTGGTTGGTAAATAACTTTGGGAAATTCTCGGATGTAATGTACACCCTAAGCTTAGGGGTTCATGGGTGAATTGGTTATGGCTTAATATATTATATTATCTATATATATATATATATATATATATATATATATATATATATATATATATATAAGAAACGTACCTGACTGGGATCAAACACTTACGGACGAAAGACAGCAGAAGTTCCAGTACTCCAATAGCAGTTTTTGAATTTTTGTAAGGGGAAAACGAAAGCTAAAAGAGAGTTCCAGAAAGAGGAATTTCATAAAATCATAATAAATAATGCATTCGGAAAAGGTTAATGCACAACTGAAACTTGGTTATACAATCTCCCGTTGGGTGGTTAGTGATGTGAGGTGCACTGTAGGCATCATTCAAGGTTCTTTGCAGTGTTCCTTTGGCCCTCTACCTGGCAACCCCTTCCAGTTACTTCACATACCTCCCGTTCATATTATTCTCTTTCCTCCATCTTACTTTCCACCCACTCCTAACGATTGTTTCATAGTGCAGCCGCTTTGAGGTTTTCCTCCTGTAACTTATTGAAAACCTACTTTACTCTCAGTTTTCCTCTCAGCTCTGAATGACCTCACAGGTCCAAGCACTTGGCCTTTGGCCTCAATCTTATATTGTTATTCAAGTTTAGTAAGGGATCAAATACCTATTATAAATATAAAAAAACTCAAATTCACGGAAAATACTTCAATAAAATGCAAAAAACTTAAACCTTAAAACCTAAAATTTGTGGTGCCCGAATTATAAAAATCTCACTATGTCAAAAGATTCACGCACACAATATACATACATATCATATATATATATAATATAATATATATATATATATATATATATATTCGAGTTCCAGCTGGACTTTCTTTGTATCGAAAAAACCGGTAAAATATTTTTATCCATTTTTTTTTTACATTTAGTAACCGTAAAAGTTTATATTCATTTCGAAATATTCCTAAATTCATGTTTTTGTAGTATTTTTACATATTTGGAGATTACCCTGAATGCTTGTATTTTTAAATCGTAATTGCTTACAATATTTCAAACATATTTTTATCCCGCTTTTATTCTTTTGTACTATTAGAGGTTTTGTTTTAGTACCGAAAAAGCTTTTGAATAATCTCTGATTTGGATGAATTTGTATATATATGTAAAATATATTCTCTCTCTCTCTCTCTCTCTCTCTCTCTCTCTCTCTCTCCTCTCTCTCTCTCTCTCTCTTCATTTTGGAAACTTTTTTCCCTTTCATATCATACCACTAATGCCTTCTTGAATATGTTGAATTAATATTGAAATGTTTTCACAATTAATATCTACGTTTGTTATATATTTATATATATATTATATATATATATATATATATATATAATATATAATATATATATATATATATGTGTGTGTGTGTGTGTGTGTGTGTGTGTGTGTGTGTGTGTGTGTGTGTGTGTGTATTACAGATTATGTATATCTATATACATATATATATTATTTATTTTTTTATTTTCATTGTTAAATGGGATCCAACGTATCCTGTCTATGCCCACCGGATCTCCCCATCTGATCGATCCGGTTGTCTTTTGCCGTCCTCTCTAAGCTTTAAATTCGTGAACTCACGGACCAGGGAAGGTAAGGTCTTTACCTGGCCCGCCAGTAATAGGAGGGAGTTTCCTTAATTAGCTTGAAGCGTCGTCTAGAGAAACGCGAGGGTAAACTACGGAGTTACCTTTATGTGTGTGTTTGTGCGTGTGTCCTTATTTTATTTATTATATTTTTTTGAGAAGACGAGAAAGGAAATAAGAATTAATTTTGATTGGAGTAAAATGATACTTTTGTTCTCTAACTACAACGTTTGTTTTTTTTAATAATACAGGTTTATTAACATTCACCTCTCTCTCTCTCTCTCTCTCTCTCTCTCTCTCTCTCTCTCTCTCTCTTCCTCTCTCTCTCTCTCCTTCCACTTGCTTTCGGGTTATGAACAATATTTTCCTTCCTGCCTTACACTACTGCTCGTATCGCACGCTCTCCACTACCACAGGAAACATTTCATCTGCATATGAGCTCTCCCGTCTCCTCCTTCATCCTCATACGTGTGGTGTCGTTTGCGCATGCGTTTCGACATGTTTCTTCAATCTAAGTCAGGCATCAGCACCCCAGTGGCGTGATCGGTATGGTCTCGACCTGCCACCTCGGTGGCGGCGAGTACGATCCTCGGGCATTCCATTGATAGAAGTTCACTCTCGACGTGGTTTGGAAGTCACGTAAAGCCGTTGGTCCCATTGCTGAATAACCACTGGTTCCATGCATCGTAAAAACACAATACAAACAAAACAAACAAACATACAAACTAAGTCACGCATCTTTCTCCAAAGTTCATAGACTGTATTAATTCTGCAAGACCTCGTCCTCAGTGTACGCGCCAAAGTAGCCCCTTTTAGAAGTGAAATTTTTGCAACCCGAATGACATATTTTTCTTAGACTTTTCGGGAACCGTAATCGGTCATATTGATCTTTGAAGAACTCGATGATTCTCCCAACGATTTACTACCATTTCGAGACTGTCAAGGGTCGAGATCAAATTGGGGAATGTAGGAAGGTTGTATTGTCTTAGAAGCCACTTATTCAAGACTAGGCCTACATAAACGCAGATTTCTTTTTTTTTTTTTCCCTATCACAGTCCTCCAATTTGACTGGGTGGTACTTATAGTGTGGGGTTCCGGGTTGCATCCTGCCTCCTTAGGAGTCCATCACTTTTCTTACTATGTGCGCCGTTTCTAGGATTACACTCTTCTGCACGAGTCCTGGAGCTACTTCAGCCTTTAGTTTTTCTAGATTCCTTTTCAGGGATCTTGGGATCGTGCCTAGTGTTCCTATGCTTATGGGTACAATTTCCACTGGCATATCCCATATCCTTCTTATTTCTATTTTCAGGTCTTGATACTTATCCATTTTCTCCCTCTCTTTCTCTTCAACTCTGGTGTCCCATGGTATTGCGACATCAATGAGTGATACTTTCTTCTTGATTTTGTCCATCAACGTCACGTCTGGTCTATTTGCACGTATCACCCTATCTGTTCTGATACCATAGTCCCAGAGGATCTTTGCCTTATCGTTTTCTATCACTCCTTCAGGTTGGTGCTCGTACCACTTATTACTGCAAGGTAGCTGATGTTTCTTGCGCAGGCTCCAGTGGAGGGCTTTTGCCACTGAATCATGCCTCTTTTTGTACTGGTTTTGTGCAAGTGCCTGACATTCGCTTGTTATGTGGTTTATGGTTTCATTTTTCGTATTGCACTTCCTACATATGGGAGAGATGTTATTTCCATCTATCATTCTTTGAACATACCTGGTTCTTAGGGCCTGATCTTGTGCCGCTGTTATCATTCCTTTCGGTTTCCTTCTTGAGCTCTCCCCTCTGTAGCCCTGCCATGTGTCATCGCTGGCTAGTTCTTTAAACTGTCTCATGTATTGTCCGTGCATTGGTTTGTTGTGCCAGTCCTCTGTTCTGTTTGTCATTCTCCTGTCTCTGTATATTTCTGGGTCTTCGTCTACTTTTATCAGTCCTTCCCATGCACTCTTGAGCCACTCGTCTTCACTGGTTTTCAGATGTTGTCCCAGTGCTCTGTTCTCGATGTTGACGCAGTCCTCTATACTTAGTAGTCCTCTCCCTGCTTCCTTTCGTGTTATGTATAGTCTGTCCGTATTTGCTCTTGGGTGTAGTGCTTCGTGTATTGTCATATGTTTCCTAGTTTTGTGGTCTATGCTGCGGAGTTCTGCATTCGTCCATTCCACTATTCCTGCGCTGTATCTGATTACTGGCACTGCCCATGTGTTTATGACTTTTATAATATTTCCGGCGTTGAGTTTTGACTTGAGTATCGCCTTGAATCTCTGCATATATTCTTTCCTGATCGTGTCCTTCATCTCTTGGTGTTTTATATCCCATCCCTCCATTATCCCCAGGTATTTGTATCCCGTCTCATCAATGTGTTTGATGTTGCTCCCATCTGGTAGCTTTATCCCTTCAGTCCTTGTTACTTTGCCCTTTTGTATGTTGACTAAGGCACATTTTTCTATTCCAAACTCCATCCTGATGTCCCCAGATACAATCCTTACAGTCTGGATTAGGGTATCTAATTCCTTGATGCTCTTACCATACAGCTTGATGTCGTCCATGAACATCAGAAGGTTAATGCCTCTTTTCTTGAGTTGGTACCCGGCATCCATCTTCTACAGTACTTTTGTCATGGGAATCATGGCTACTACGAAGAGTAGTGGGGACAGTGAGTCGCCCTGGAAGATCCCTCTCCTGATATTAATCTCTGCTAGTCTTATTCCAGAGCTTGTAAGTATTGCATTCCAGTTGCGCATTGTATTTTTGAGGAAGCTGATGGTGTTTTCCTCTGCCCCATATATTTTCAGGCATTCTATTAGCCATGTGTGTGGTATCATGTAAGCCCTCGACATGGTACCACACACATTATTATTATTATTGTTATTATTATTTTGTTTTTGTTTTTTTTGCTCTATCACAGTCCTCCAATTCG
>NC_087212.1:16512898-16525398 GCF_015104395.2 Macrobrachium nipponense
TGCATATGTATTATGCATACAATTATTATCACACTAACACGTAATTCGCTTATGACAGGTGAAATAGTGAGAGACAGTTTTGGTAAGTCCTGACCGGTTTCGACTTTACTTCCAAGACGTTAACGAGGGCTTAGAAATAAAATCGCAATTGGTCAGGACCTACACCCTCACTCTCTCTCTCTCTCTCTCTCTCTCTCTCTCTCTCTCTTTGCATCTCTCTTTGCAACCTATGGGGATGAGTGATATATATATATATATATATATATATATATATATATATATATATATACATATATATATATATATATATATATATATATATATATATACATATATAACATTCATACGTACATACATATTGAGAGAGAGAGAGAGAGAGAGAGAGAGAGAGAGAGAGAGAGAGTTTGCTTGTTTGCAATGAAAAACAGATAACCCTGTATAACTGAATTTAAAATGTTCGTAAAATGCCTTACCTCGGGCATGAAGGAGGGAGTGGGAGGGGTGAGGGGATGGGGGTTCAAGTTGAGATTGGATGAGGAGGGAGGGTACCGCTCAAAAGTGCCATTCCATCAAGTTTATGTTTCTCTATGCTCCTTAATTGCAACTTGTTATCTCCCATCCTTGCTTCCTCCTCCTCCTCCTCCTCCTCCTCCTCCTCCTCCTCCTCCTCCTACTCTCCAAAAAATAAAATAAAATCATTAGGACACTGTGAATGAACAGTAAAACCTGCTCTTAGAGATAAGTGAGCACACGATATCTCCTCGGATGGACTAACAAGTCTTTGAGACATCCTAATCGTTGTAACTCCGTGTAACTCCTCCTAGTTCTTGTTCTTTTATCTCTCTCTCTCCTGTGATCTTAGTGATCGTCTTGATTGTATGACTGTACCTCCTCCAATTCTCCCCCTTTATCCTTCTTCTATTTCTTCACTTTTCCGTCTCTGTGAAAATGGATCATCTTGATTATTATCGTCATGGTTACGGCACTTTCCACTTCAGCGTGCGCAAGTGGCGGTGATGCTCCGGATTAAGTAATGGAAACGGATACCTGGGGCCTCATTATGTTCCTTTTCTCATTAGAGCAGGTAACGGGCAGTCTCTCGTTGTTATAAATGGACAGGAAAAGTCCAATTATTGGAGGTTACGGAAAGTACTTATGTAAGCTTATGTAACTTGGCAACTGGAAGTTCTCTGTTTTTAAGTGACGTCCGTCAAGAGTTATGTTGTACAGCAAAGTATATTTTTTTTATTAAATAAGCAAACTGACGTCTTGGTATGTCTGTTTACCAAAGATGTTATTGTTACAATATTAGAACGTCATATTACCTGTCTAATGGATGAGGTTAGGTTAACTTTTAAAACTTTGGACATTTCTTCCTTCCCTTGTTTTCCTGAAATGTTTCATCTTTTCATTTTGTAAAGTCTGGTTCATCAGTACCACGTGTTACAATTATTTCTGATGCAGACACCAACTTAGAACCTCGATCAGAGTAATCAAGCAGCGTTGGATTTGATTGTACTTGGATGGGTTACCATCATTGAAAAACAAACTGCTGATCTCACATTGGGGAAATGAAATGACGTTGCGCATGGCCAGTATTTGGCGAGGTGACCACAGTGAAAGCCAGGGTTCGTTGACTCGTACACTTCAACGACCATCTCTTATAGAAGAAGGATAAATCCTCGCTAAACTTTCTCTACCTACAAACTTATATGACACAGAGTCTGGTCTGATCCTAGGTGGGTTACAATGAGGCCTGAGAAGCCAACGAACTGCGTGAGTTTCAGAGACAAGGAAAGACAGAGTCACTGAACGAGAGATGAGCTTCGTGGTTTCCATCTCCGTTCATTGTGACTCGTCTATTTATCTCGCAAATGGGAAAGCAAGCCTCCATTACCCAAAACACGAGCGGCTGCCAAAGAAATGGCAAGATAAATGGGGCTCTTCTGTTTGCGAATTGCTCGACTTCGTGGCCCACTGGTTCATTGACTCTCGGTAAGAAGGTCGACATTTGTAAAAGTATTTTGCTTTGAGGCCTTGCCCCTCAGACATATAAACTGTAAGTGTTTACTCGGAGGTGCGTCTGTTTTCTTATCTTTCTCTCTCTCTCTCTCTCTCTCTCTCTCTCTCTCTCTCTCTCTCTCTTTGAAGGGGTGGGTTCAGAAGGCATTACACTTACGGTTTTAATAAGTTCTTTTGGAATAAGGCTGCTAGCCATTGGCCTGTCATTTTCTGAATTTTGACCCGCCACTGCCGGATAAAGTGCTTATGTCAAATTTATGCAAGTATATTTACCAGTTGACTTTCCCAGCGTACACATATTTATATGTGTGTGCGTGTGTGTGAATGCATATATATATATATATATATAGTATAATATCTAGGTGTGTGTGTGTGTGTGTGTGTGTGTGTGTGTGTGTGTGTGTAGTTGTGAGTGAATTTATTTTACCATACAAATCGTTCTTAAAATAACTATCATCATTCGTTCTATAATTTTACGATTTTTTTATGAATTCAAACGCAATAATGGAGAGAGAGAGAGAGAGAGAGAGAGAGGAGAGAGAGAGAGAGAGAGAGAGAGTTCAGCTGTAACGCTAGGTTGCACTGTATAATGCTCTGGCGTCGTCACTGATTTTTATCCGACAACTTCTTTAGTAAGAGTGCGTTTTTGTTTTTTTGTTTATTTATTTTGTTTTTTACGATGACGCAAATTTCAGAGAAAACGCCGAACTAGGATCATCGTAAGATTACAGTACATTAAAGATATCGTAGAAGAATGCAATGAATCGAAAGTTTAATATGAACAATTTTGTCCAACGGAAAAGATTCGTATATTTTTTAGAGATAATTCCCGTATGGGCATTGAATTACCTCGCAAACAAGTACAGTTGGATAAACATGGCGCAAGGTAATATAACTGTAATATTATGTTATACTGAAATGATAGGAATTATCGAGGTGGGGAGTTTGTTTTCCTCTGAAATGTTGATAACACAGCAGCGTCTGAAGCTGTCTTTCTCAGTATCGAACCTGTAGTTCTGTAAGTTTGTGAAATTATTTAAAAAGTTTTTTTTTATTAATATTAAACTCATTTATCCAAACAGTCTCTTAGGGGAAACAGCATCCGATATGGACGAAATAGGAGCAGATAATTTCCCATGGGGTCAGAAAAGAATAGCAATTTGGCTTGTCCCTTCTATCTAGTATATATAAAAGAGAGAGAAGAGAGAGAGAGAGAGAGAGAGAGAGAGAGAGAGAGAGAGAGATTTTATATATCTATATATATTATTAATATTCTATATATGTAAATTATAAATAATATATATATATATATATATATATATATATATTATAATATATATATATATATATAGATTCTATATATATATATGCAGTAACATGACAAACACAGTAAACATGTGATCAAAAGTGACGGTAACCATACACATACGTTGACATTGTGACAAAATAACAGCAACTTCATGGAGAGAGAGAGAGAGAGAGAGAGAGAGAGAGAGAGAGATTACATCGAGACTAATGCTTGCATATATACTCTACTGAGAAATAGCTCTTCATTCGCTTGTGCGTGTGTGTGTGTGTGCGTGTGTGTGTGTGTGTGTGAGAGAGAGAGAGAGAGAGAGAGAGAGAGAGAGAGAGAGAGATTTACATCGAGGCTAATGCATGCAGATATACTCGACTTAGAAATAGCTCTCATTCGCTTGTATTTTACCAGGTAGAGTTAGTAATTGGTTCGAAGCTCTTGAATACATTTCCGAGAAGAGGCTCTTATCCAAGTTCCCCATCCTTAGTGGCCTCTCGCATTTCAACGAGAAACCTGAACAAGTTCTGGAAACTTTCCCATAAAAATGGCTAAATGCCGTATCATGAACGTTTTCTTTCTGGATTGTCTCTAAATGAGTCGAATTTACTTTCCCTGTAAGGACCAGAGTCTGTGCAGTGTGCCAAGAACGAGGAAAGCTCTCTTAAATGAGAAGATTGTGTGGAGGTGTTCGACCCTTCAAGAGGGGCCAAAGTAGAAAGAAGAAGAAGTTACATTTTTGTTTACAAACAAACGTCATCCACTAGGACAATCTTGGCAAATTGTAGTGTTTTATTCTGAAACAAAATACGCAGTATCAGATGATTTCAATGGAAACGAAGCTATTTTTGGCTTTAGAGACAACCTTAATTTCTAGCAGCGTACGCTGAAGCGGTTTCCTGAATTGGAAGCCTTATAATTAATGGGTGGTGCATATACAGCCATTCCACTTAAAGGACCTTTTCACCAAATTGTAGTATTTTAATCTGCAACAAAATACGCATCATCAAATGCTTTTAGATAAAATTAAACAATTTTTAGGCTCTGGGGACAAGCTTCATTTTTTAGGAGCTTACACTGAAGCGTTGGCTTGAATTAGTAGCTTCATAATTTATGAGTGTAGAAGATATAGTTATTCTGAGTTATTGATGACACGTATCTTCTTACGAAGGTCAAGACAGTGTCCATTCATCAGAGATATGATCAGTCAATAACTGTGGGTTTCCTAGGTTTCGTTGTGACTTATCAGACTTTGTGACCCAGTATTTGCTAGCATCAGACTTTGTGACCCAGGATTTGCTAGCATCAGACTTGGTGACCCAGGATTTGCTAGCATCACACTTTGTGCTAGCATCAGACTAGGTGACCCAGTATTTGCTAGTATCAGACTTGGTGGCCCAGTATTTGCTAGCATCAGACTAGGTGACCCAGTATTTGCTAGCGTCAGGCTTTGTGACCCAGGATTTGCTAGCATCAGACTTGGTGACCCAGGATTTGCTAGCATCAGACTAGGTGACCCAGGATTTGCTAGCATCAGACTTTGTTACCCTGTATTTGCTAGTATCAGACTTGGTGACCTAGTATTTGCTAGCATCAGACTTGGTGACCCAGTATTTGCTTAGGTTATCAGGACCCTTGGTGACCTCGTATTTGGCTAGTAATCAGACTTTGGGTGGTGACCTAGTATTTGCTGTAGAATTTTCAACTTGGTGACCTTCGTATTTGCTAGTATCAGACTTCGGTGGGACCCATAGTGTTGCTATCATCGACTTGGTGACCTAGTATTTGCTAGTATCAGATTCTAGGTGCGGCCAGGTTAGTGAATTTGCTAGCCATCAGACGGTGGTGACCCTAGTATGTGCTAGCAAAATCATCAGACTTGGTGACCTAGTATTTGCTAGCATCAGACTTGGTGACCTAGTATTTGCTAGCATCAGACTTTGTGACCCAGTATTTGCTAGCATCAGACTTCTTGACCCAGGATTTGCTAGCATCAGACTTGGTGACCCAGGATTTGCTAGCATCAGACTTGGTGACCCAGTATGTGCTAGCATCAGACTTTGTGACCCAGGATTTGCTAGCATCAGACTTTGTGACCCAGTATTTGCTAGCATCATACTTGGTGACCCAGGATTTACTAGCATCAGACTAGGTGACCCAGTATGTGCTAGCATCAGGCTTGGTGACCTAGTATTTGCTAGCATCAGACTTGGTGACCCAGGATTTACTAGCATCAGACTAGGTGACCCAGTATGTGCTAGCATCAGGCTTGGTGACCTAGTATTTGCTAGCATCAGACTTGGTGACCCAGGATTTACTAGCATCAGACTAGGTGACCCAGTATGTGCTAGCATCAGACTTGGTGACCTAGTATTTGCTAGCATCAGACTTAATGGCCTAGTATTTGCTAGCATCAGACTAGGTGACCCAGTATGTGCTAGCATCAGACTAGGTGACCCAGTATGTGCTAGCATCAGACTAGGTGACCCAGTATGTGCTAGCATCAGACTAGGTGACCCAGTATGTGCTAGCATCAGGCTTTGTGACCCAGCATTTGCTGGCATGAATTTTCTGTGGCGTCCGTTTAACCTGCCGTATATCCCGAATCATTTTTAATCCGCCTTTTAAAGCAAAATCCCTCGACACAACAGAAGCTTTTTTCAAGCACTGGCAGAACTGGATTCTGGCGCGCATGCGCATCTCGGCCTCTCCATCGCTGAGAAATGAGTTCGTGTCAAGAGTTGTAAATTTTCACGAGATGATTGTGAGCATTTGAAATTTAAAAATAGACGAATCCACTCGGAGGACTTGTATACCCCCTGAGCGATATACTTACTTAAATGTGTACTTCTCTGAGAGACTGAAAAAGAAGGGGGACGAGAGGATGGGTTTGGTTGGAGGGAAGGAGGAGATGTAGGCGGTTGAAGTGCGAGGAAAATGAAGAGGAGATGGAGAAGGAATGAGAAATGAAAGATGACGAATAACAAAATGTAGAAAAGGAGAAATAAGATGAAATGGAGACGACAGTAGGAAGAGGCGAAATAGGAGATGGATTAGGAGTTGGGGAATTGAAGAATGTGAAGGATAAAGTAAGATTCGGGTAACGTGGGGTTTAGGAGATACAGCAAGAATCCAAGAAGATTAAAGGGAGGAATAGGACTTACAACAGGAGGAAGAGAAGAGAGGAGTGGAGGAGGGAGGGAGGAAGAGGAGGATGGGGAGGAGGACAGGTGAGGCTGAGCCAGAGATTCTTGAGCATTGAGGTCAAGCATCTCTCCAGGTAACGACGACGAAGTCGAAAATTGAGATCCAGAAAGAGGCGACGTAGGAAACATGACACGCGGAAATTATCGACGTAAAAAAAAAAAAAAATCTCAGTTTGTACGTCGGTAAGGAGTTTTTCTACTAATTCCTTCTCTAAATGTGACACAACCTGTTACTACGGGCTATTAAGTAACCCAGGTCCTTTTGTTAGTGGAGTGTCTGTCATAACACTGAACCACGAGGCATTTCGTATTGTGTCATTGGGCTTATTTATATATATATATATATTATATATATATATATATATATATATATATATAATATATATAGTATATATATATGGTTATGTCATGTATACATATATATATATACACGTGTGTGTGTTGTAGGGTATAAAAGTAGTATATATGTACAAAATATATATATATATATATTATATATATATATATATATATATATATATATTTAGGATATATATATTTATATATATACATATATATATATATATATTTTTTTTTCTCTAGAGGCATATATATTTATATATATATATATATACATATATATATATATATAATTTTTTTTCTCTAGAGGCATCGAAACCCCCCACCCTCCAAAAACAGACTCTGTGCTGCTCACCCCTATGCTGCTTCCTGGATATACCCAGTTATGAATAAAATGGCCATGATGAAACGAAAGAAAAGGGAAATGCAACCAAAGAAAACGGAGGAGTTTCCTCGGAATAAAATCCTCTCGAGTTGACTCGCATGATTAATTTCTCCAGTGAGATGCTCAACAGGCCGAAATCCGACTCTCTTCATTACCATTACACCAAGACTCATTTCGCAGCCGCAGATTCGAACACAATTTCTGTTAATGGCTCTTCGTAGAGGAACATCGACGGTTTTGATCGGGAAGCGTTGGTGAGTTTTGTTGGGGGAAATGTTGGAGGATTTTGTTGGTGAATTTGGGGTGATTTTGTTGTGGATTGGTCGAGTATATCATGTGGAATATTTTGATTGTTATATTGTTCAGAACTGCTCAAGTTTTGATGGTTAAGCAGTAGTGAATTTTGTTGGGGAAATTGTCGAGGATTTTGTTTGGAAATGGAGGTATGATTTTGTTGTGGAATAGGTGAGTATATCGTGTTGAGTATTTTGATTGTGATCTTGTTTAGAATTGCTGAAGTTTTGGTGGGGAGGCGATGGTGAAATTGTTGGTGAAAGTTTGGAGGACTTTGTTGGAGAGTTATGGGATGATTTTGTTGTGAAATAGATGAATATATCATGCAGGATAGTTTCACTGTGACATTGTTAAGGCTTCGTGGGAAACTGATGGATGTCGACGACTGAACCGTGGAAGTACTACATATTCTGTTATCGTCATTTTCGGGTGGAATTTATTGTGGGGAACCTGTTGGGGATATTGTCGGAGGAATCTTTGAGGGATGTGAAATAGATGGGGTTAGTACAGAGAATTATATTTTGGTATTGCAGTGGACATTGGACAGGATATTTGATGAGGTTATGATGTAGAGTATTATGGGAATATCGTTGGTGGATCTCCTTTGAGGTACAATCGGAGGAATATTGTTATGAGTATTTGTCTTGGGTATTGCTGGAATAGATATTTTGGGAATAATTACTATGCGTATTGTTATTGGAATTGCTGAGAATTGTTGAAACAAGAATAATAGCAGCGATTATTGTTTTGTAGTAACTTGGGATATTATTGCAGAATCTATCGATTTTATTGTGTAATTGCTTGCAGTTTTATTGGACGAGCTTCTGCCGGGGGAGTATTTATGATATTGTTATGGGAGTTGTTAGTATATCGTTTTGGGAATTGTTGGTGGAACACAAAATAAACAACGATTTCAATACACATTAGATTACGATTGGAAATGACATCACCTCATGGAATTAGTATGAAATTTTAATAACAGTTCATATATTCATTTTCCAGTCTATTGAGTCGACCTAAATTGATAGAAAATCCTCAATGAATAAGAGATATTGATCCGTGCAGATGAAAGGAAAATTGAAATTACATTTTATTTATGATTTATCGTTTTACAGACCGGTAGCTTATTCAGGTTAAAAGTCGTTAGCAGTGCTCAAATATTGGTTCTCATAGCTGGAGGGGTTGATGGTTCAAGATGAAAGAATTCCTAGAGAAGCTCTCGGGGCTATGGATGGTAATAGAGGCCATTCAAAAATATTTCAAGAGAAGTTCTCAACAACTTAAGGATGTGTACAGGTCCTCGGATGATCTATCAGTGGTGTGGATGAAGACAAGTTTGTGAGAAGGTCCTTAGAGCCCTCAGGGTCTGTATGGAGTGTACAGCTTTATAGGCTTAACATAATAACTCCTAAAGTACTCTTACGGGTAGGTCTAGTGGTAAATCAGTATAACGAGGAGTTTAGTAAAGATCCGGAGATATTTCATGATGATCCAAGAAGATTGGAAAGATGAGAAGAGTTTGAGAGAGACATCTTGACTCCGACAGTTAATCTGCTTCGGATGCCTGTCCTAATTACGAGTGGCCTTCCTCATTAGTATGCAATGGTGAGGTCGTCTCTTCAGTACTGGAGAGAGGCGTATGTAGTTAGCACTGGCCCGAGGCTACAAAAGAAAAGCTGATTACGTCTTGTAAAAAACAAGGATTGGAGGGTGCTCATCTTTCTATGGCCCTTGATGGGACGGGTTGTAAACGAACCCGGGGGGAAAGTACTAGAGAATATTAATTACTTTCTAATTAGGGCATGCCGAGAATGCATTGGATTGGGGCTTAGCTCATTAAAGATTACGTCATTAAACTGTCTGAGGATTTATGATCTGTTTATGTACAAGGTTACGTAAAGACCAATTTTCTGAAAGGTGACTGTGAAAAAAGTTTTAGTATCCCATTACAACTTTTCTTATCTTATGCATTCGTAATCTGGCTATAGATTACTTTCTGAACTCCTGAGAATTCCTGCCAAAGACCTGAATGTTGTGTTCTTATTCATGTTTTTGACTGAAATGTCATATTAAAGAAATAAGAATTGACGAACTTTAAATATTTTGTGTTGCTTC
Source organism: Macrobrachium nipponense (assembly GCF_015104395.2). Classification (NCBI taxonomy): domain Eukaryota; kingdom Metazoa; phylum Arthropoda; class Malacostraca; order Decapoda; family Palaemonidae; genus Macrobrachium; species Macrobrachium nipponense. Next base: position 16,522,557 of record NC_087212.1, read on the forward strand.
CAGTAGGACTAAAGTGATGGATGCATCCAACCTTAAAGTGTTTCTCTCTCTCTCTCTCTCTCTCTCTCTCTCTCTCTCTCTCTCTCTCTCTCTCTCTCTCTCTCTCTCTCATATGCGAGTAAAACATCCTGCTCGTTAAAAAGCACGGAGGGAAACGCCATTTGAATGAGACACTCCTTAAAACAAAAGAGAAACTTCCCGGAGGAGTCGCCAGAGGAACAGCAATTAAGACCTCGAAGGTTTCGCGCTAAAAATCTCGGAACAAGACGGAGGAGGCTGCGCGAATTCTGTTGTCCGGAGAAGTCCTGTTTTGCTTTCTCGAGTAGGTTTGTACCTATTTTTTATTTTCCAGAGGGAAAATGAAACGCATCCAGGGGATGTGTGTTTCTCGCTTAATTGGAACTGGAAGCAGATGAAAGCCAGAATAGCAGAATTCTTCAGTCGGGTTTAAGGTCGTTGGAGTTCGTTTTCAGTTAGTTTCCTTGCATGAGTGATTGACTGAGTCGTGAAATTGAGGCTGTGAACTTAAGGTCTTGGGCACTTTTCGCCATTCAGCGCTTAAGATAGTGAAAAGAGGAGTTTGGGGTGGTTGGATACAGGTGTTGAATAGGTCCAGAAAATATGAATGAGAAATACAATAATTTTAAGGTTGGGGTGAAAATGCTACTTGTCCCAAGATGTAGGTGTTAGAGAGGTTGGACAGGAAGATGGAAGAAAACGAGCGGGAAGGAGGCAAAGTAAAAGGCTTGAAAGTTGATGCGAGTTGGGGCCGAAGGGACACTGCAGACACCTTTTAGTAATGCCTACAGTGCACCAGGCGACGTGCTGTGACAGCACTGCATTCCAAGGGGGGTTGGTTCCTCGTAACGAATATCCGTTGCCTTTAGCGCATGCACAGCCGTTAACCACACCTGTAATGGTTTACGGTGGTGAGGCCATCAACTTCTTCCCAACTATAATTACTCGAAGCGGTGATATTCCTCCTTTCGAACAATGTTTTTTATAATATAGACTGAAAATGACATCTGGTTCAACCTCTCAGACGTAAAATTCATCACCACAGAATTTACAGCGCCTCAGTGGCGTGATCGGTATGGTCTTGGCCTGCCACCTTGGAGACCGCGAGTTCGATTCTTGAGCATTCCACTGCGGGGTTAGAGATGTGTATTTCTGGCGATAGAAGTTCACTCTCGACGTGGTTCGGAAGTCACGTCAAGCCGTTGGTCCCGTTGCTGAATAACCACTGGTTCCATGCAACGTAAAAACACCATACAAACAAACCACAGAATTTACACGAGCGCTTTTAGTGGTGTCCTCCAGCACTGGGTTTTATTGGAGAGACACCTTGCCACGGTACGATGTCCAGTGCCAGAAATGGATCATTCTTTTCCCTGTAAAACTGTCAGATGGTCGGCCTTGGAGTTTTATTGATGGCGATGCTCGGAAGTTCACGAGAGGCGGTTATTCTTCTATTTTGAAGCTCCAGGCACCATATATGTTTTTTTTTTTTTGGGGGGGGGTGGTGTGCTGGTTTTGGCCTCTCTCTGTCACGCAAACCACAACACACACACACACACACACACTTAGGCTTTGTTGTGTGAAAAGCGTGTCTTGCAAGTTATTGGGCTTTCAGGCTAATAATAATAATAATAATAATAGTAATAATAATAAGCACATTTCTATGGTATCTCTTTTCTCGAACAAGTACTATCGGTTTTACATGATACAATTGCGCTCAAATACGACCATTGCAGCATCCTTTTGAAATTCTCTCTCTCTCTCTCTCTCTCTCTCTCTCTCTCTCTCTCTCTCTCTCCGCCAGACACCTTTTGTTATTTCTTCCCCGTCCTTTGCTCTCTCATTGTGTCACCAGTAGTATCATTTTTCTCCATATCTCTTCCCTCTCAGGGAATTGGTCGTGTCACTTTGTGTCAAATGTTGTCGTTCTTCTCCCTCGTCCCTTTACCCTCATAAGAACTCGGCCTCATCCCATTGTGGGACGCATTCCCCATATGAATCTGGGCTTTTCCCATTGGCTCATAACCGCTGCCACATTCTCTCTCGTTTCCGATAACGATTTGCGGGATTTTGTTATGTCGCAAATATTTCATGATTAGGATAAACTGTTATTGGCTCCGGTTCCTCCTTCCACTGGAGGTGATCTGGGCCTTTACGACTGCCCATATCCATTTTGTCACTCTAATTGATATGATAATTGTTCCACCTCCATATTGTCATGTTTTCACAATCATTATCTCGTTTGAAAAGAGAGAGAGAGAGAGAGAGAAGAGCAGCATTTATTCTACTCTACTCTCCCTCAACGCATCCCCTCAGAAATTCATGGAATAAGGTATAGCGGGAAGCCGGTCTCGCTGCCACGACTTCCTAGGTTCGGAAAGTGACAGATAACGACCTCTGGGACGGCGGCCAAATCGAGGCAGCGACAGATAACGACCTCAGGAAATGCTACACATATGATATTGTAATTCTCGAAGCGTCTGAATGTGGTTTGCGTCCCGTATTCAGGAATGAGATACGACGGCAGATTTTGAAGAGTTCAACAGGGATGTCGTAGACTTGCAAGAACTAGAAGGCCCTTAATCTTCTTCTTCTTCTTCTTCTTCTTCTTCTTCTTCTTCTTCTTTTTTGCCGAAAATTTCAAATTGCCATTTTAGTACGAGAGGCAAAGGTGCTTTGATTGCACCGTTTGTTGAAATTGTTGCTTCTTCTACCCTATTACATTTTTCTTACTTATAATTTTCATGTGTTGTTCATTAATGAATTAAGTCCCCCTACTTTTTGTCCTTTTTTCATTAAACCAGGCTGGGAGGCATATTCCCGA
>NC_087212.1:16530398-16535398 GCF_015104395.2 Macrobrachium nipponense
AAGTAGGGATGCTTTTTGTTCTATGACTGTAGTGCTTTTGTTTATCCTTGTATCTCTAAATCTATTGATCTCTGGAGAGAATAATTGTATTTCAGTGACATCAGTCGATTATGGAAAACACTTTGAATATTAGTTTACAGAATAGGCGGTATAGATGAAAACACAGGCGATGATATTGATGATGATTATGGTGATAGCGAATTGCGTGAGTATTATTTTAATAATTTCTGTGTTACCCTTTCTTGCGCAGTTTTATTTTATTTCAATTCATTACACTAATCCTTTTTCATGGCGAATGTCGTTCCTTATGTGTTGACTTATTTTAAACTGCGTAAGGCAATAGGTACACTTTGTATTTGTATTCCTAAGTCTATAGTAAAATCTGAATATAAAAAACACCATAAATACTCGTTTTAAATGCGTCTTGTCATTATAAAGTGTCACATAACGGTACATGAAAATACGAAATATATATAGTACACACATACATGTATGTGTATATATATATATATATGTGTGTGTGTGTAATATATAAATATATATATATATATATATATATAGTATATATATATATATATATTTATATAATATTATATATCTATATATATATATATATATATATTCTATATATATGTATATATATATATATATATATATATATGGTATATATCATATATATATATATATATAAATATATATATTATTAATCTTATATATTATTATATTATATGTATATATATATATATATTATATATATATTATTCTATATGTATATCTATTTATATTATTATATTATAATATATATGTATATATATATTTATATATATATATTTATATATATATTATATATATATATATATATATATATATATATATATATATATATAATATATATATCAAGTAGAATCACGAAACACGAAACTTTATTCCTTTTAGCTGTCTTTATTACTCGAACTCTTTCCCTTAAAGCCACATATAGGCACTTTACCTCGTCTACATCATCCTCCTCATCCCCCCCCACCCCCACCCCACACCACCCCTTCCGTACCCTGTAGCCTCTTCACCCCTACACCAGCCCCCCCCCCCCCCCCCCCCCCCCCCCCCCCCCCTTGGGCCCCAATAAGAAGGGCTCTTCAACGCATGACTGCGTCGGGCTATTTTACGGATTTCTTTGCCCGATGTCGTTTTTGAAAGGATCGGATTTTCAGATTTTGCCCCTTTTTTTGTTTCTTTATGTTTTCAAAGAATGTTTTACGGGTTGAAGCTGAAGCGGAACTCTTGTATATTATTTTTGTTGGTGTTGCGGGACTTTCATTGTCTTTTGTGAGCATTCTTTCATGTGCGTTAATTTCACTTTCATGGACGTTAATTACATTTTAATTGTTTTTCATGGGCGTTAATTTCACTTTCATTGGCTTTCATGACATTAATTAGACTTTAATTGTCTTTCGTGAGAGTTAATTTCCCTTTCATTTTCTTTCGTAAGCTTTAATTTCACTTTTATTGTCTTCCACGAGCGTTCATTGTCTTTCGTGAGAGTTGACTTCACATTCATTGTCTTTCGTGAGAGTTGATTTCACTTTCATTGTCTTTCAGGGGCATTAATTTCATTTTAATTATCTTTTATGAGCGTTAATTTCGCGTTCATTGTCTTCATCAACGTTTACTTCGCTTTCATTGTCGTTCATGCAGCTCTTCTTTGGCGAGATGTGGCGGTTTTTCAGTCTTTCTGTAACGCTTTTTTTCGTTTTTTTTTTTCGTTCAATGTATCTCGCTCATTTCGTCTGGGATGTTCCTTCATTGTCTTCGTACAATGATGTGTGTATTGCTGGTGACACTACCTTTCAGACTTTACAAGTCCAAGGTGACACTTTGTTTCATTGTATCCGAACGCTTTTGGAGCTGATTGAACAAAGGTCTTTAGTTACCCACTGAAATAGCCGCTTTCGTTGGTCCACAAAACAAAGGCCTTTGCTGCCAAATAGAATAAAGGTGTTTGTTGGCCACTACAACAAAGTCGAATAAAGTTGGAGACATGAAAGACTTCTCAGTGACATGAAAATAAAGTTCTTGTGTGGAAACTAAAGCAAAACCCCCAGTGGCCACCAAAATAAAGTTCGTCAGTGGCCAATAAGGCTTTAGTGACCATAGATTCAGAAGTCTTCGGTGGCCACTAAACGGCCCTCATATGAATGTAGGAAAAAGAATGAATTCGTCGCTAAAACTAAGAACTTCCGTTCTCTGTTTTCGGTTTCGTAATATCTTAATTATTGGCACACGAATGAAGTACACTGATGTGTGCGCGTGTGTGTATGTGTGAGTGTAAATGCACACTATCCCTGTCTTTGTGGAAGGACTAACGTTGAAAGTGAACAGTAGGACATTGCCTCGTAACAGAACGAAATTCTGATGAAATGAAAACAAAAACTAAGGGGGAGGGCGAGAACTCGCAAGAAGGTCTCTTCGTTTTGTGTATATTGACACAGATCCTTGATACATTTCCTTCCACGGAGGCAGTGTAGCTAGTCCCGCGATGGGAGACTTGAAGTGAGAGAGAGAGAGAGAGAGAGAGAGAGAGAGAGAGAGAGAGAGAGAGAGAATGGGCTGCGGACATAATTCGATACCAGAAAAACGGTGGCGCGTGGGAAAGGATGAAAAATGGAAAAGGGAATCTCCGGGCAGATAAGGGGTATTAGAAAACTGGCGAGATGTAAGAAGGAACGAGCTGGCGCGCACGCATTTCCTGATAGAGAGAGAGAGGTTGACACACATTAATATATATATATATATATATATATATATATATATATATAGTATATATATATATATATATATATATACGGATGGATATAGTACATATGTATGTTTGCATATATACTATGTATCAGTAAATGTATTAAGAACAACGAAGATTTTAATAACAAACAAGTACTGATAACGATGAAAAAATAATATCGATGATGACTACGGCCATCATAACCTGACAAGAAATTATGTCCGAAAGAGAGGCATTCAAGAGCTAAGTCGAGAATGAGAGTCGAACTCGAAGAACCAAACGAGAATTGAAAATCCGAATAACCGAGACTTCATATCTTAATGACCTTCCAAATGGGACGCTTTCGTTCCTGTTTGTAATAAGCAATGGCTACGCACTTCGTCACGGACAAGGCAATTACAGTCATTACACGTAGGTTAGTAGGTAATTTGCCAGATAAATACAGCCTCGTTATGCTGAATCACTGGAGTAAAAGGAATTTTAGCCTAGACCGGAAAAAGAAATGATGATGATTATTGCGCTGGAATGATTTACGTTAGTTCAAGAAACGCAAAATTCCATTTTGATTTTATGCTGTGCTACATTCCTACGTATTTACAGAAAATTTAAAATGTCGTACTGTGTCGGATTATTTCATCTGGCCAAAGTTGTTGTGAATATTTAATCATTTATTCATGACTTGGTTGCAAGTTTCATTGTATTTTCTAGTAAGAAGGCATGCTATGTTATTGAAACACATGTGTGTATGTGTTTGTGTGTGTGGCTGTATATAATATAATATAATATAATATGATATAATATATATAGCTCAAGATGTTTTTCTTACATACAGCATGAATATTCTTTTTTCGCCAACTCATTTTGAATTTGCCCGTCACTTATTACCACATATTCATGTTTAAATATAGGACCGTAATCTTTAAATGCTAACTCTCTCTCTCTCTCTCTCTCTCTCTCTCTCTCTCTCTCTCTCTCTCTCTCTCTCTCTCTCTCTCTCTCTGAGTAACACGCTTGTAAAAACAAGAGAAGAATAATGGAGGCAACGTCTCCAAAATACTGGTGACGTTAAATTCAGTTATGTTGAGAAACGGGGGAATGTATTTGAGTTACATTATTCTTAGGATTGTTTTTACTTTTATTTTGTTAATATGGCGTCTCCCTCGTTTTTATTTCATTTGTCTGTCTATTATGTTTCTCTCTCTCTCTCTCTCTCTCTCTTTCAGAATACAAAAAATAATTGGATAGGTATACTTTACGGAGATGTTTACCCACAGATTAAATTTTTTTATTATAAACTCCGGCTGCCCCTTACGGGGTATGAGAGTACATTCAAGAAATACGGACATTACAAAATAAATATGAAATATATTAAAGTGACGTACCAAAACCACACAGATTGAAAAAATACACTACTTAAAAAGGGAGAAAAATAGAAAGTCCTGGACTAGTAATGCATTTGTGCCCACATAAAATTTAACAAACTTGTTACAAAAGACACTAGTGATATTATCAGTAACAAGAACTGATTTGGCCCCTCCCATTGTATCTGTTTGTCTCATCAGACAGGTAAATAAAAAAAAATTGTGCAGTGTATATTGGAAGACGCTGGCGTGACTGGAGTGAAATCAGAAGAAAAATGTTTATCCTTTAAAAATGCAAATCTTGACTTGGCTCTTCCGTCGTGTAAACAGCTAAGGCCACGATTCTTGCTCATTTCTCGTTTGCATTTATGATGAACATAACAAATTCCTCGTTTGCCTTCTCTCGCTCAGATTGCCTCATGTTTAAAAGACTTTCCCTTTCATTCTACGAGAGAGAGAGAGAGAGAGAGAGAGAGAGAGAGAGAGAGAGAGAGAGAGAGAGAGAGAGGTTAAGATCCAAATTTGTATAGAATACTGCTTTACTCCCATTCCTGTTATTTAAAAATGATCCCACAAGAGAAATCTGCTCCGTGACTTGATGCATAATTTTCAGAAACCTGTATTCCAATATGAAATTGATAATTTTATGTATTGAATCTGCAGAGATGTTTTAAAAATATCCAGCAGGTATGTTTACACAAATTTTTCTTCTAGGGAGGGAGAAAATATAAAATTTGGATCATTGGAAAAATTAATTGCGGGCAGGTTTTTCACCAGGAATGTTCGAGTTTTCGTTAAAAGTTAGTGAAATGTGGGATTGTGTGTACCGTAGAGTTTTATGTTTGAAGCATTTTGCACTATCG
>NC_087212.1:16540398-16557898 GCF_015104395.2 Macrobrachium nipponense
GTAACTTAAGAGGAAAAGCAGGATAGTGGTCACTGCTATATGGATATTTTGGTTGCAGAATCGTGGATGAAGCTTATTTGCAGACATCTCCAGCACTGTAGGGAAATAACACTGTTCATGCACCTCACGCAGTGCACAGTAGGCATTACTTAAGGTTCTTTACAGCCTCCCTTCGGGCCCTACTTGCAACGCCTTTCATTCCTTTTATTCGGAAGGTTTACTTTGCGTACAGTTCCTTAAACACAGCGCCAGACGTCCACTCACGTCTCGCTTGTGCGCCCTCTCTCGCTTCTAGAGTTTTAAGGTTTTTTCTTTTAATAAATGTGCACATTAATGTGGGCACGTTCACAAACCCTGAAGACCTTTTGCTGCTAAGCAGTATTTCTCATAACTCTGTGCATATTCAAGGTTTCAAAGGTTTGCGTGCAGGCATAGAGAGAGAGAGAGAGAGAGAGAGGTTACGAGGATTAGGATGTTTCAAAGACTTGTTAGTCCATCCGAGGGGTCACCGTGTGCTCACTTATCTGTAGGAGCAGGTTTCACCGTTCATTCACAGTGTCCTAATGATTTTGTCAGAGAGAGAGAGAGAGAGAGAGAGAGAGAGAGAGAGAGAGAGAGAGAGAGAGAGAGAGCAGTGGGCAGATTTATTACTTACATGCTGGAGAAAGAGAGAGAGAAAGCAAGATTGAGAAAGATTGGCTAGTTAAATACTGTAGTTTGGAAAGAGACTAAATCGATTCCTTAAAAGGTGAGTTACGGAGAGAGAGAGAGAGAGAGAGAGAGAGAGAGCAAGTCTACAACATGATCACGGTGGCAGGATTTGTTACTTATTATCTGGAGAGAGAGAGAAGAGAGAGTAGATGATGAGAGAGAAGAAGAGACGAGAGACGAGAGAGAGCAAGATTGAGTAAGATTGGTTAGTTAAGTACTATAATTTGAAAAGAGACAAAATCGATTCCTTATAAATTAAGTCAGAGAGAGAGAGAGAGAGAGAGAGAGAGAGAGAGAGAGCAGTGGGCAGATTTGTTACTTACATCTGGAGAAGAGAGAGAGAGAGAGCAAGATTGAGTAAGACTGGTTAGTTAAGTACTGTAATTTGAAAAGAGACAAAATCGATTCCTTAAAAGTTGAGTTACGGAGAGAGAGAGAGAGAGAGAGCAATCACAATCTATCTTGGGGATAATATTCCCCAGGGGGACTTCTATCCCTCTGGCCACTGGACGCGATATATATTAAGCGAAAAATATCCCTTTTAAGGGAAAAACACCACTTGGGTAATGAACGCTGGAAGGGGTCTCGAATTTATTGCGAGGGGAAAACCTGGAGGGGGACCTGGATGCCAGGAGGAAATTGAACGTTTTGTGTATTTCGTAACGAAAGTCTTTAAATCCGGATTGCATCGTTTATCTCCATTTTGTTATCCATTCTTCAGCACAGTGAACTTTTCATGTTTGTTCGTATATTGTTATTTTCATCGTTCTCCCAATACGTTTCTCGTCCTTTACTTTTTCCTGTAAGGGCATTTGGTTCCGTGGGTGCTTCTTTCAGCCGTGTTCATATGGATGCCTGACCACTGTATTAATAGTGATAATATTAATAACAATGATATTAAATACTATTAAGTAGAATAAGTCTTGAAAAGAGGAATCGAGCAATTTCCTTAAAGCTTTCTGCACAGATTTATCGTTAAGTATATATACTAATAATAATAATAATATAATAAGTAATTAATAATAATAATATAATAATAATAATAATAAGAATAATAATAATAATAATAACACTGTTTCCGCGCCGTATTTACGGATGCAGTGAATGTCTGACAAAATTATCATATATTTCCTTGATTTTCATTAAAACGTGAATGAATGATTTGTAGGATTACTTATGTAAATTAGTGAGTACAGGCTTCCTGTTGGAATTAGACTGGGTGCTCGGCTTTCAGTGTGTCCCATTAGCATTAGTACCAGGCTCCTAAAGCCTTTTATGAGTTTCGAAGCCATGATTCTGGAGCAATGCTGCTACCTTCATGCCACAAGAATTTTGGTTATGGCTCGTTAAAGAAACAAGTGCTTGCATACAGCCAGAATTGCCTCTACTGTTTTAAATTGTTGGCTTTCGCCATTGTATTTTGGTTTTTGTTATGGTTATTTGTCACATTCCGTAGTTTTTTTATAGCTCATTGCAAGTTTAACCGAAATGTAGGTACGGTAAACTCGCGCCTAACACTTGTTTTTCATCCAAAGTTCTTTTCAAGGAATGAAAGATGGAGATAAAATTGAAATGGTGTCCTCTTCTTCTGAATTAGCTACGGGAAGCACAAGTTAACATTGTAGATTAATTGAGCTTAACAGCAGATAGGCAGGAGTTGTGTTTACCAACATATGGCTCTATTGCAAATGCTCACTTTAACACTTGGCCATCTATCTCATACGCTCTTTCGTTATCTGTTCGTGTGTGTGATTACTTATTCGCCTGCTATAAATTCGTGCTCACATATTCACCTAGAATATGTATAGGATCGAAAAGTTTGTTAATCTGAATACTTAAAGGATGCAAAGCTTAAAGTTGTAATAAATGTTCAGGGCCACAAAAGCTGACTGTTACTGGAGTGTTATGAACACAAACGCCAATAATGTCATGTTGAGGGTTACAAAAGCAAGTAACTGTAATGTTTAAGTACAGAAGGCCTGTCGATGTGATATTAGAAGACAAAAAACCAGCGGCATGGTTGGTATGGTATTAGCGTCCCACCTCGGTGGTCGCGGGTTCGATTCTCGGTCATTCCATTGAGGAGTGAGAGATGTGCATTTCTTGTGATAGAAGTTCACTCTTAACGTGGTTCGGAAGTCACGTAAAGCCGTTGGTCCCGTTGCTGAATAACCACTGGTTCCATGCAACGTAAAAGAACCATACAAACAAACAAACAAAAAAGGTTAGTTAATTTGGATAATAAGAACCGTAAAAGACAGTTGCTGTGAGCTTTAACAACCACGAAGGACAGTTATTGTGAATTTAAAGAACCACGAAGCCCAGTTAGTATAAAATTTAAAGATATTAGGCCCATTTTCAGTCATTTTTAAGGAACGTTGAAGGTACTTCTTGAGACTGTTCAAAGCCGCAAGAACGTTTAACATCAGAAAGTCCAGTTACTGTGAATTTTAAGGAAAATAAGGCAGATTCGGGAATTGCTAAGGAACACTTGATTCCAGTTACCGTGGCCATAAGAGCATTTTGTGAATCTTAAAGGCCATTAAGTCCAGTTTCTGTAGGTTTTAAGGCACACAAAGCCCAGATACTGTGAATTTAAGGACAGTAAGTCCATTCTCAGTAGTTATTAAGAAACACCATTGTCTGTTACTGTGACTACTATGAATTATAAGATTCTGTGTCTGTGACTATTGGAGATGACAATGCCCAGCTACTGTGAATTTTAAGGACAACAAAGTTTAGTTACTTTAAAGCCAGTTACTGTTACTATTAAGAGCTATAAAAGCCAGCTACTGTGAACATTTAAACACCACATAGCCAGTTACAGTGAATTTTAAGTGACGTAGGTTACCGTAAAGGTAAAGGGACCTAAATGTCAGTTACTGTAAATATTAGGAACCTTGATGGTCAGTTCGTTTGAATAAAGTGGCCCAATCCCAATTTCTATGAACAATAAAGTCAATAAGGCCTAGGTGCTCTCGATACTCAGAACATAAAATCCAATTGCTATTTATATTATAAGCCTTGAAATGTGGTTACTGCTAACGTTATTAAGAATAATAAAATCTAGTTTATGTAATTTTGCTTTATTTCAGACTGGGATTTTGTGTAGATCTGATTGAAATGACTTTGTCTACTGCATGATCCTGGCATGGAGACCAGTTACTGCTCATGTTCATTACTAAAACCAAATTATTGTGATCAGAATGTCAAATGTCAAATAGTCCATTCACTGTAAATACCAAGGGCCATAATGCTCAATTATAAAGAAGTGTTATAAATGTCAGTTGCAGTAAATATTCAAGTCCAAATAAATGTGATGCACTGTTAAGTGTTATATGCCAAATTTATGAAATAATCATTAAAATAGCAAATTCGTAGTAATATTGATGGTCACAAAGTCATGATAATGTGAGTATTAATGCTTTAAAGATCAAATTACTCTGAATATGAATATTAGTCGATATTAAGGATTACGAAGTGGTTCGGAATCTTAGGAACGGAAAGAACTTGTTACCAAAAAGTATCGTATTTTAATGAATCTTACTGACTGTGGAAAATGAAAGAACGCAAAATCTGATTGCTAAAAGGATTAGTGTTTTACCGACTGGTGCCTGAGACTTTGAAAGGAGAAATTGGTCGCCAGTCTTCAATTTTATAGTTACCCATGAAAAACCAGTTCTCTGTGGAAGAAAATCAAGCTTCGTAGAAAATGGGTACGATCAAGGAAAACGGGACCCTCATTGATAATGGATTCGTTCCTTTCCCTGGAGAGAATTTTAAAGCTTATAACAAGGCTTACTTGTAATTTTAAAATGAGACTCCTAATTTTAGGTAAATTACATATTCATAAGCTTTGGCTCTAGCTAGATACAAGAGAAGCAATGGTGGAAAAACTGACTGGCTCTAAATGTATACTGCACTTGTGTTTATTGATTTTTCGTCGCCGACCAGGTAATATCAGAGTTGGAGGTTGTCATGCATTTGTATTATTTTATGAAGTTATAATAATGAAATAAGATAGAAGTGTATTTGTTATAAGTATTCGATATAAGTATTTTAAGTATTATGCGGTATTTTGCTGTTACAGTCATTTCTAGATTGACTCAAACTTTTAGGCAAATTACCTGTTTATGGGGACACACAAAATATATCGCATGTGTAGTACACATTCCTCTGAACAACTTAATTCACATACATCAAAGGAAGAGTTAGAATGAAAATATATAAAACAATGAATTTTTCGTGGATTATACATTCTTATTTTTTTAAGAAAGAGAAAAAGTGTTATACTTGAAGGTAAATGTAGCTTACCTGTACCAGCACATGCCGGCGCCAATGACAGCACACACAGCAGCAGCTGTGCAGCCGGCGACGATTGCTGTGAAAGAGTGAAGGGGAAATTAGGCCTAGTTTTATATTCAACAGCTTATCAAAGCTGAAATGAGCTGTAGCCAAAGGACCATCTTTTAAAAAACTGATGATTCTAAACAGAAAAAGGTACTTTATTCAAAATACTAATGCAAGAAAACTGATTATTTAATAGAGCATTATGCCTAGTTTTATATTCAACAGCTTATCAATGCTAAAATGAGTTGTAGCCAAAGGACCATCTTTTAAAGAATTATGATTTTAAGTAGAAAAAGGTACTGTATTCAACATACTAAAGCAAAAAAACTGATTATTTACTAGGATATTCCAGAAGCTATTAGGTTTACCCTGCAGAAAATCTCAGAACTGAGGGTTTCCAACAGAAATTCACAAAAACCTGATGTTTCTGCAAATAACATCACTAATAATGAGTTTATTCATCAAAATAGAATACCTTAGCAATATGAATGTTATTCAACAAGATATTTCCAGGGGAAAATAAAGGTTATTCATTGGCTCACCTCAGAACAAAATAACCAAGTATATAATAGATAAAATTAGTGTTATTCAAGACAATATCACTGAAGAAAAAATGTTTCTTCATGGAAATTATCGGGAGGCATAAAAAAAAAAAAAAATTGATTATATGTAACATAACAGATACAAGAGGTCTCGTTAACGGATATGTAGATAAAAAGAATTTTTGTTAACAGGATATCGAGAAAATTTTAAGGTTATCCTTAAGAGTAATTATTACAGTAAAAGTTTTTTTTTTTTTTCACATAGAAAATGACATATTACAACAAGCAAATATTGCGGTTTTTTTTCCTTCAGCTTATCATGGTTTCAAGTCGGGGCTTTCAACATAATGACACGAAGGAAAGGAAGGTTATTCAAAGAATATCAAACTATGTTGGACCGTTATTAGTCATCATCACCATTTCATGTCCATCTGATTATATTCCCAGTAAACTCTCTCTCTCTCTCTCTCTCTCTCTCTCTCTCTCTCTCTCTCTCTCTCTCTCTCTCTCTCTCGCACGCTATCATAATGCCAGCCTTGTTTTAATTTACGATTATTGGTTATGAAACGAGGCAATACCATTAATGCAATATCGGTTAAAAATAACATATTCTATATTATTCCAAACCATTACTGTCAGATTTCCAAATAAGAGAGGAGGTGGGCTCCTCTCATACTTTTACCCCCTTAATGGTATAATTTTTTTCTCTTTAGTTTTGATAGTGCTATTATTATTATTATTATTTAAAAACTATGAGATTCGTTGGGATAATCTGTGGAGAGCACATGACACTTTTGACCTCTTTCTCGCTAAAGCATTCCGTATTATAGTAATTATTATCAAGCATTTTCGGTTCCAGATCGGATTAGATTTATATCATTATGATTCGAATATCATTTTGTCGTATTCAGGAAATATGCTTTAGGAAGATTTTTACGATCCTACAGTAATAGATTCTGTGTATGTATATACATAAGTATTATCCGAAATTACATAATCGTATCATATAAGAAAATCTTGGAGAATAATTCTACGTTCCTGTCGACGTTGTATTCAGTTAGATAAAGGAAATTGTGTAAGCTTTTTAGAGCTTTTTTTTGCTTCTATATCGGCGCGTCTTCGGATTGATTATAATTGAAAATGTGCCAGGTCTTAAAAAAGACTATTAGCTCCGAAAAGAGCCTCCACAGACGAGAATATATATACAAGAACCATCAGATTTATGCAACATAAAAGAAGATAAGTCATAAAGCAAACGAATTTGCATCTAATAAAAAGGATGCAGTCTAAAGTAGGAGTGGATTTGAGTCGCTGACAGGCAAGAATCTTCTGGAAATTTAGATTTGGCGAATTCGAGGGTTCTGTTTGGCCAGTTTTTCATACCACTCACTTGCACAATGTGACATCCTCTGCTTTCCCCTCGTGTTTCCTCTTTCAGTGATGAACATGATATAACATTCGGGAGACATGTCCGATTAACTTTTTTATCTTTGTGTCCTGCTTAAGTTGAGGGGAAATGGCTGCCATTATCTTTGTGTCCTGCTTAATTTGAGGGGAAATGGCTGCCATTTTCTTTGTGTCCTGCTTGTTTGAGGGGATGGCTGCCAGGGGTTTTCTTTGTGTCCTTTGATTGAGGGGAAAAGGGCTGCTATTGTCTTTGTGTCCTGTTTAATTTGAGGGGAAATGGCTGCTATTATCTTTGTGTCCTGCTTAATTTGAGGGGAAATGGCTGCCATTATCTTTGTGTCCTGCTTAATTTGAGGGGAAATAGCTCCCAGTATCTTTGCGTCCTACTTAATTTGAGGGGAAATGGCTGCCGTTATCTTTGTGTCCTGCTTAATTTGAGGGGAAATGGCTGCCATTTTCTTTGTGTCCTGCTTGATTAGAGGGGAAATGGCTGCTATTATCTTTGTGTCCTGTTTAATTTGAGGGGAAATGGCTGCTATTATCTTTGTGTCCTGCTTGTTTTGAGGGGAAATGGCTGCTATTATCTTTGTGTCATGCTAAATTTGAGGGGAAATGGCTGCTGCAGCGTGTGCAATTTGAAAAGTATTTTTTTCAACAATATAGAGCCTCAGAAGAGCCGATTATAAACTGACCGAGTAATACGCAGGTTAAACGCAGCAACTCACAAAGTATTAAGAAATGTAACCTTGTTCAGGTTATTCGAAAGATTCTATTTTAATGATGAATCATATAACACCGTGAAAAGTTTTTTTTACCAACCCTCCAAGCGATACATTAATTTTTTTTCACTATAAATTGCCACGAGTCACTTCAAAATGCACCATTTGTAACACGTGACTGATAATCATGTATCATTGAAGAAACGCCCGTCATTGATACATAAGTGAGTGCTTGGTCAATATTTTGATGTGTAATTTCTTCCTGAACTGTCTGTCATTCAGGTCTGCCTGTTCTGGTGCCAACATGCGTCATTCATATCACCTAAAGCTGGCTTATCTAAAAAAGAGACCAATGAGAACAGTGTTTACTTAACTAGCACTGATGACTCTGCAGTTTCTGTTATCTGTGGTAGTCAGACGTTTGGAATGAGCCGAATAGCATCCAATTTTTCGTCATGGTTGATGGTTTTGGACATTGTGGCCAACAGTATCTCTCTGGGATGAATTGAGTCTAAATTTTCACTCCAGAGGGATTGGAAAAGAGGTTAACATCACTTCCGTGATCAGAATCAGTCCACTCTTTTTAGGATACAGTATCATGCAGTGTTGTCCAAACATTTTCGCCTATTGTACCCTTTATTACCTTCTCCTATTGTTACGTACCCCCCCTCGCCCACCATGGCTGACCAAACTCAGTATTTTTTTAGGATAATCATGCAAATAGTATATTAATTATGAAAAGACTGCATTATAGAAGTGTTGGTCAATAAATTCAAATTTATTGCACAAATAAAAATTATTTAATAACAAAATGCTTGAAAATTATTTACACAACTTAATGTGAGATGTGAGGCTAATGTTCATTGATGGGATGTTTCTGTTGTGTGTGTGTGTGTGTGTGTGTTCCTTGCTTGTTCACGTACCCTCATGATCTATGTTGCGTACCCCGCGGACCCCAGTTTGGACAACACTGGTATACAGGTATGTTATAAAATTATATTTAGACTCCCTTCATTAAGGTGAAAACGTTAAACGCCAGAGTATATATTTGAATGCACACGTTAAGAACATTAGAAATTCCTAACCTTTTATGTTCTTAGCGATACTCGTACACCAAAAGCCAGATTAAATTAATCACGATAGTCTGTCAGATACACTAGGCACCTGTCATACGTTACTGTTAGAACCACATGCTCTCACACACATGCACTGTCTCTACTAGCAACTGCTTGGTCTGCTATGTGAACCACAATGCCATCATTTATGGAAGTTGCTGCAACAAACTCTCTATTTCCCACACAGCATTAGAGTCTACATAACTTTTTCACATATTCATCCATGTCCTGCTATCCTGAGTAACCTTCAGTGAGACATATTACCTATTGTTGAACATTTCGCCCACGCTATCTAATTGGGATAATGCTGGTTAGAGAAACTTAGTGAATAAATCAACTTTGGTGGTAATGAAACGTTTCCAAGAAGTCGCTTTTCTGCTCATAAAACTGCATTTGTGAGAGTTTAGGTTGCAACAATTTGCCGGGATTTTCCAATCAGCATAAATTAGCAATGAACAAATATGGGCTCTTAACACGTTTCGCGTCCTGTCTTGTTTACATTTACTTGTGAACCCTGACCAGTATTCTGAAAAACATACTTGGATACGTTCTGGATTTTCACTTGATAGCAGATATAATTGTATTTCATGAAATACATTATATGTATATATATATATATATATATATATATATATATATATATATATATATATATATATATTATATATATATATATATGTCTTGTCCTTGTATCTGAGATGATTGTCTTAAACCTTTAATTGCACCCATTGTTTATGCTTGTTTGGGGAAGTTTTCTCATCTTCCAGGTGTGTCGGATTCTAGGTACTAATCTCTTTATAATCCCTATATTTCAGTTATACGAATCTTCTTGTACTGTCTTTTGCCGCATTATGACAGTTTCTGCTCAGTAAAGGACGTTTAACGTCGAAAGGTCTCGCAGATCCTCCTTCGTTTATTTTTCCTTCGTGGCATATATCTTTATAAACTCATATATATGTATGTATATATATATATATATATATATATATATATATATATATATTAATATACATATATATATATACTTTATATAAATATAGCTATTATAAATATATATATATCTATATATATATATATATATTATATTATATATATATATGTAATATCCCCGGTGACCTCTTTAACTACTTCGTTTGGATCTTAGGCATCCCCCTTGGTGGACCAATCTTGGCCAGAAAACAGAAAGTATGATGGGGAAAGTAGGAGAAGTTTTAGGGGGTTTTTTAATTGGGAAAATTTACACAATGCATCCTTGGTAAAAAAAAAAAAAAAAAACAAAAAAAGCAAAAAAAAAAAAAGTTAACCAGATTTTGAAATGAGCGAAAAATCGCAACTGCCTTTGGTTGACTAGGAAGAAATACAGAGTAAGGAACGTACAACACACACACAAACGAACAAACACAAAAAAAGGAGGAAGGCCAAGGGTCCTCTTGGGAAAAGAGGGACGTGATTTAAAACCGCTCAAGAAACTACTGTAAACCGATTTATCTCTTTGCATAAGTTACTTCTGGAACGAATCCTCGCCCTCTTTCTTTTCTTATTGGCATGCTCTCTCTGAGAGAGAGAGAGAGAGAGAGAGAGAGAGAGAGAGAGAGAGAGAGAGAGAGAAGGCGACCGGGTTGAACATGACCACCTCCTCTCTCATTTATTTTGAATTCTATTGTTGCTTTTGCTTTTCCAGACTTGTAACCTGGCATTAGATTTACTGATATTTCCTGGCCATTTTTTCTTCCCCTTCCCACGGCCTCTACCTTTTCTCTCAATCCAATGCCATAAAATAAAAACGTGATTCACCTTTTAAGAAAAATATTATTGAATTAAGTTTCTTTACTTCTCACTGTGCCATCCCGGAGCATATTCCTTAATTGGGGGAATATCATTGAATCCTTCTAATCTTAGAGAAATTAGGCAACTATCTCTACAGAGAAATTAGGCAACTATCTCTACAGGGAAATTAGGCAACTATCTCTACAGAGAAATTAGGCAACTATCTCTACAGAGAAATTAGGCAACTATCTTTACAGAGAAATTAGGCAACTATATCTACAGAGAAATTGAAACGGACTCTGCAGAAATTAGGCAACTATATCTACAGAGAAATTAAGCAACTATCTCTACAGAAATTGAAACACTCTGACAGAGAAATTAGGCAACTATCTCTAGAGCAACTATCTCTACAGAAAAATTAGGCAACTATCTCTACAGAGAAATTAGGCAACTAAGTCAGTAGAGAACGAACGGAACGGACGGAAAGTAACAGAAATATACCAACAGGGAAACGTGGGATGCTGCAGAGAACCTACAGCACTGATTGATTGATTGACAGCTTAGGTTACAACGAAATATGAGAAGGGAAAGGTGAGGGTAAAGAGAAAGAGCAGAGAGTGAACGTGCTAAGGGGGGGAAAGGTAGGAGAACAGAGGCGAATGGTGGAACAAAAAGAGAGGCTTCGAACAGTTTTAGTTAACTGTGTTATTAATCTGTTCTCCAAGCAAAGACAGGTGGGGGTATGCTGTCTAATAACTATATTAGTATTGTTGTTGATGTTGTTATTATGTGGATACATTCTAATAAATTCGAGAGGGACTTTTACTTTGGAAAAAAAGCTTCCTTAGGGTAGAAATCCCACAGTCTTGTATGACAATGTATAAACAAAGAAGAAAAAAAGGGAGAAGACTCCGAGAACTCTGAGTCAGGGAAAACGGAAGGAGAAAGAGATCGGGGCTACATCTCGGTAAAAGAAACAAAAATAAGCAAGATTTCATTTCCAATTTCTCTTTACTCTTTACTTGAGGTTAGGTTCAGTATATAGAATGCTATGGATTCGTCAACGCATTAATCTTTAAACTATCAGTCACGTCATCCCCTGATTTTTGTGAACTGTTGCCCTGAGTATAATAAGTTCAGCATTGGTACTTACGAGTTAAAAGAATAGGAAGATGTTGGCTATCTTCCACATTTTCAAAACCTGACGGTTCTCTAGTGCCTTGAGAGAGAGAGAAAGAGGGGGGGGGGAGAGTGGTAACGTTCATCATGAACGTATAAACTATATGAAAGACCGAAACCATTGTTGTCTCATGATTACCGTGACTGAAATCAGAGAAGGAATTTCAACAAATGTATTTGTTCACAGTACTGAAGTACTGCAGGCCTTCTTGCAGTTGAGAAAATGTTTTGAGAGTTTTATATCCAAAGACGAAACATGATAATGGCCGTACTGTGGAGGATTGATAAATCAGCTGATTCCCTAAATACTAAATTTAAATATTCAAGAAGAAACTCAAGTATTTATAGGTCGTTGGTTGATCCTTTGATTACAGTTGTCCTTCCCGTAAGCAAACAAAATGTCAGGAATTAAAAAATGGTCATGGAATGAGTGTTCATTCAAGGCGGAGGTTTCATAAGATTATTATTGAAATATTCTAAACAGGGGAATTTATTGAAGCGAGCTTACGGCTGACTAACAAACATGATAAAATATTTGCTAGGTATACCTCCTGTTTTACTCATTAATTTTTAGCACTGTGCCCATTGCACTTATCCCAAAGTCAGAACGATCTATTTTTCCCCTTCCTGAATAGCATTTCGAAAGGAAAGAATTAAGTTAGGAAACCCTATGACTGTTTCAAACAATGGTTTAAGTTCTAGTTACAAGTCTCAGACCATCTCCTGTAGTCCTGTCAAAAACTGCTTTAAAGTTGACCTTCAATATCCTGTATAATTACATTAATTCAAAGTACTTGCTCTGTAATAACTGATATATTTGCAGACAATGATTAACTACATGTGGTCCCCTATTAGACCTAACGACATACATCTAAAATAGTTGTTAGTTTAGACGTGGTAAAATTGACCTAGATAACTAAAGGCTCATATATAAGCTGCCTATCTTTGGTGTAAGAGGTTATGTACTTCGTTTCATTCACATTTTTTATTTATAAAGACTAGGAGCAGATAAAGGTTGTTGTTGATGATTGATTAATCTCATGACGCATGAAGTGGCGTGCAACAACTTCGTTCAACAGAATGCCATACGTTTGAGAGAAAATTAATTTGTCTTTACTTAAAGCACCATGCACCATTTTCTGTATATGCCTAACTTAGTTTCTGAAGTGATGTTTATGTTTGCATATATTTCTTTGTGTTGTCATCTATTTGTGCATTTGCTTTAGGTTGCACTTTTCGTACTTTAGTGCTGCTTGATGACCTTTTTGAGTTGCTCCATGAGAATGTTTGTTGATGTTGACTGGTAAAAACAAAAGGAATAGAAATAAATGTGTGAAAACAGGATCAGTTTCCAAAGGGAACTGGTTATATATCATTGAGTGAATATTATTCAAGGGTAGGTCCCTGTCCTAGATCTATCGAGTAGAAAACAAGAACAGGGGAAAAGGAACGAGTAGGAGAAATCCAAAGTCTGGCATTACAAGGGAAAAACGAATACGTCGTTAAAAACCTTGCAAATTGAGGATCACCTTTTTCCATTTAGACTTAAAAAGATAAGCGAAGTGTTGAAAGTGCTTAACCTTTTACGAAGTCTTCTTGATTATGGAGGTCGACCCCTGATCTTCTGGCCTCAAGGTCCCCAGTGTGAACAGTTTTGTGGAACCCGAGAGGGTAATTGCATTAAGGCAAACAGCCTGTAACTATCTCCAAATGTTATGAGGAAAAATAAGAATGAATTTTGTGACGCTGGAGATGAAGTCATACGGGGTGAGAGGAGATTGCGGTAATTAGGTACATCATCAACTTGAATTACTGTTCGTCTGCGCTGATGCATCTTCATTTCTGTTGTATTTTTGTCTTTAATACTCTCTCTCTCTCTCTCTCTCTCTCTCTCTCTCTCTCTCTCTTCTCTCTCTCTCTCTTCGGAGGCTTGCTAAGGAATTCAGTCGTCTTTAGGGCTTGCTTAATATGAATGAAGATAGCAAAACTGTATTTAATTAGAGGTTACTGCTATATTAAAATATGTTATTTGCAATTTGTTAAAGTTTGAATGGATCTCATAAATGAAACGTTTTTTTTTTCTTTTGAAACGATTCGGCTGCAAATGTGTATAACAACTTGTATAGGCATTTCCTCAAAGGATGTAGCGAAGTGGTTGTTCTCTTAAGTCTTCACAGCAGAAGACTTAACTGGGTATGGTGCACTCTACTATAGTAGATCCACATCAACCTTGCATTTGATGTCTAGACCCGTCCCTTACGACGCTCCTGACTGGCTGTTGATGAGCCAATCACGGGGCTGGAAACCCTCATCTCTCGAGAGAGTTCACATAGGCAGGACGTATGTTCCACCTCCTAAGGGATGCGTCTTTCAAAAGTATCCCTCGGGAGAGGGGGAACATACATCCTTCTTAATTGAACTCTCGAGAGAGACTGATAACTTCCAGCCCTGTGACTGGCTTATCAACAACCAATCAGGAGCGTCGTAAGGGACTGGCCTAGGCATCAAATGCACGGTTGATGTGAATCTACTAAAGGCCCTAAAACTGAAACCATTGCCTTGACTGGAGATCTCTTGTTATCGCTCACCTTGCTGTTCTTCAAGGCTTCACTGTATCCCTTGTAAGGACAGGACAGGTGTTTAAGCCTCTTTTTATTTTTATACTGAATTTAAACTTGATGCGACCATCAGTTAGCCACACCAACTCTCACTTAGTTGAACCTCACCATATCATATTTGTGTCTCGAGTAAGCAACTTTATACAGTTTTCAGTGAAACGTGTGATAGCAGAGATCAAAATAAAATCCACCTCATCGCTCCTATTATGAGAGAGGCTGAATTTGCAATTGGTGCCATCAGCCATGGAACTCAGTGTATTAGTTCCAGCTCTTGGGTTGTGTTGTGACCATTGTCTCACGTAGCAGACGATTCCAAGTCGTCGTAATCAATTCAGAATGAGATTCAAGTTGAAACATTCCGGTAGCTGTGATACAAGCTGCGGTGGGGGGTAGTGGGCTCATTCAGAACTGTCAACTAGGTGCAAACCATGTACGTACAATTATAGTGCATATCTGAACACTTGAAAATATTTTGGTTTTAGAAGACATAGGCAACTGTAACTTACCTAGATATTTCTTATTCAATTGAAAATAAAGCTGTATAAGTGACTCATCATCAAAGACTTGTTCCATTTTTATTAAACATTGAATTTTGTGACGAGAGCAAAACCAATGCCATGTAATTCGCCTCTCTATGAATATTAAATTAGCGGCCTTTAAATAGGTCAAAGATAAAGCATTAAAAAGGTACAAAATGAATTGAGAAGACAAATTCATATATATAAATAATTTACCCACCGGTGAAGTAGATATCATTGAGTTGGGTGTGAGGGTCCGCCTCGTGCAGGACGTAACCCGCATTCTGCGCATGTGCAGGTGACCTGTTCATGTAGTTGACGGCTTCGGGCTGAGATGTTGCTGCCGAAGCTGAAAAAAGGAGAAATTGTCAGTAAAAACAGATTTAGGAAAATACTACATGTATCATTTATGAAATTATTATTGTTGATGGAGTTACGAAACATCCCAAGTAATTAGCAAACAGAAAAGACAAGTATTAAATCAGTAGTATTGACTTATTGTTAATAAAAATACCTGTTTGGTAAACACCGTTGCTGGGATGTATGTGTGTGTGTGTTTGTGTGTGAGAGAGAGAGAGAGAGAGAGAGAGAGAGAGAGAGAGAGAGACCTTACAGACCTTACATCTTGTTCGGGTTGCATACGTGTGGGAAGAAATGAGAGATTGTGATAAAGATTAGAATAATGAAGGTGATGATAGACAGCGAAGAAGGGTTTTGAAAAGAAAAGAAGACATGGTGTTCATGCTGGAGAGAGAGAAGAGAGAGAGGGGGGGGGGCCGAAGGAGAGAGAGAGAGAGGGGGGGGGGCCGAAGGAGGGAAGCTCATTGTTATTAGGTTCCTTTTACATTTCATATTCCGCTAAAAAAAAAAAAAAAATCACGCAATAAACCGGTCTGATGACATGCAACCCTCACTGAAATAATTAGCTCTGCAATTTAAAGCTCATGTCAAGGGAGTCATGCAATACAAACATATCATTAACATTAATTTTTCTTTTCTTTACATTTTATTACCCACTGAACACAGAGCATAATCCTGGAAATCATCTGATATCTTGCAAAGCATGGACGATTATAACTTGTCATATATACGTATATATATATATATATATATATATATATATATATATATATATATATATATATTATATATATATATATATATATATATATATATTATATATTATGTACATACATACATACATACATGCATGCATTGCCGACAGTGGTGGATTGCAGCCAGAGTAGAGGAGGGTATAGGGCAATTAACTTCATTCTAAAAGACTAACAAAGTTCAGAAGGGTGAACCCCTTTCAGAGCCACTCCCCTCAAAGGGATAAGAGCTTATATTGAATATATATTATATGTCTGTTTATGTGCGCGTGTGTATTTTATATGACGCTCTATACAAAAGCTTTCAGCCATTACTCAACGCGGTTCTCCTCGCTGGTAACACTTCTTAAGCATACGGCACAAATATTTTAATATATCTCTTACTTTTAGCTCTGCCTTCCTGTGCAGAAAATATAAACCATGATTAGAGTTTATTATTACGCAATCAACGCCTTTCATAGCCAGAGGTAAAATCTATGATTGAATATATTTTTGTGAGCAACAAATCCCGTTGCAATAATTAGAAACTTGCAACAGTCCTTAGAAATATGATGGTTCACAATGCCACCAGAAAACCATTAAAGAGCCAGAGATACTAGCATTAGTTGAAGCTATATAGGTACCTGTAGCAGTAAAAACAGAGAACGAACCTTTCCGCGTTGCTCAATTGCATTAAAACGACTTGACAACGCGCACAGCGCCGCTCTTCCTAGTGAAGAGTGGCTGGCTATTAGGCGCGCACGCACGTCACTCCTCTTGGATAACAAAGGCGTGTAATGCTGTCATTAAAGGCGTCGTCCATTATGTTTAATAGCACGGAATATTTTTCTCCTTAGAAACAAAGAACGATTTCCTGGGAATTAGAATTTTTAGGAAGGGCGATTATTATGTAGTTTTGGTGCCACTCAGAGCGGAGCAATATGCTTATGAGTTTATTAAGGGGAAGTTGGGTTTATGTTTCCTTATATTGTAGACTTGTGGAGTGGCTTGTGTTCTGGAAGTGTTCCGCGCAGGAGATTCATATGTGATTCACGTGTCGGGGATGAATGTGGAAATGAATATTATCTTGTTTGGTTTGTGTAAACATCATGATTAGATGAAACAGCATATTGTTGTGTGTGTGTGTATATTATATATATATATATATATATATATATAAAAGAGAATAATAATCAATTAGGGCTTTAAATTTTTGTATCGCGTAGCCTAGAACAAAGGAGAGCTGAGGCAATGAATATATATATATATATATATATATATATATATATATATATATATATATATATATATATATATATATATATATATATATATATATATATATATATATATATATATATTTATGTATAATATATATATATATATATATATATATATATATATATATATATATATATATATATATATATATTCATTGCCTCAGCTCTCCTTTGTTCTAGGCTACGCGATACAAAAATTTAAA
>NC_087212.1:16570398-16572898 GCF_015104395.2 Macrobrachium nipponense
ATGGAAATTGCAAAATATGTATATTGCTGTACCTTTCCTTATGTAAAGTTATGTATGCACAACATGATATTTGTGTACACTTACATACACAGTACATTTCTCTCTCTCTCTCTCTCTCTCTCTCTCTCTCTCTCTAATATATATATATATATATATATATATATATATATATATATATATATATATATAATGTATATGTATGTGTACATGTATATGTATGTATGTATACATGCGCATATTTATTTATATTTATATGTATATATATACGTATGTGTGTATGTGGTAACAACCACTTATATAGATATTTAAAACGGTTGGAGTTGAGGATTTTATGCACACAAAAGGTTCAGCCATGAAATGAGTGTGACAAGGGATTATTATCCTTTCTTATGGAATAATATATATATATATATATATATATATATATATATATATATATATATATATATATATATATATATAATATATATATATATATATATATATGTGTGTGTGTGTCTGTGTGTCTGTGTCTGTGTGTATACAAACACACACACACACACACACACATATATATATATATATATATATATATATATATGTGTGTGTGTGTGTGTGTGTGTGTGTGTGTGTGTATATATATATATTCGTTAGTAAGGATCATGGTTCCTGCTACATTCACACTTCAGATCGTGTATCATGGATGAATATTTTAAGCAGAAAATTTTCTCAACACTAACTGTGTTATATACGTACACTAGTGGTTGTTAATCCGGGGGTAGTACCTCCAGAGAGGTAATTTTGTCAATTTTTGAGGTAAAAAAAATCATCAATATTAATGAATCATTTTCATAATTACGCAAATAAGATGTTTTCTTCCACACTCGTCAGGTGAGGGCTGTACTTCCTAAAGAAGTACATGTAATCGGTGCGCGGATATTCTACGTTCTGTGGTATGTTTGGCGAGTTTGGTTCGTTAATTTTTAACGGCTGCGGTTGCTTGAGCTCTACAGCCGTTTTCTCAGCCCGAGCAAGTGTGAAAAAATGATGTCCATGATTCACCACTATGTATTCTCTATGAGGACGCTTCTCCCCTCCTGTATGTATTTTTAGATGTGTTTTCAGGGTTAACCCCGTAACAGGAAGTGACGTGATCACCAGGGTTTTTAACGAGTTCTTTTTGAGCGGCTCAGTGGCGTGATCGGTATGGTCTAGGATTGCCACCTCGGTGGCCGCGAGTTCGATTCTCGGGTATTCCATTGAGGAGTGAGGGATGTTTAGTATTTCTGGTGATAGAAGTTCACGCTCGACGTGGTTCGGAAGTCACGTCAAAACTGAAACATCCATCTCGTGGTAAGGTCGTCCGTCGTGTGCTTGAGACGCTACAAGAAATAACTACTTTCTTTGATAGAGGAAATATTTGAAAAAAATAATAAATAAATTTAAAAAGGTAAATCGATACGAGAAGTTGGATGATACAGTGCTCCTTCTAAAAATAGCTTACCTTGAAGCTATTTTTTTTTTTGCCGATGTAAATCTCGTGAGTAAGATAGGAAAAGGATGCTCTTCCAGCATTGATATAAATAAACGTTATAGAATTATTATTATTATTATCTTGTTCATTTCTTCCTTTGGTTTGCTTCTGTAGCTCCAATCTCAGGGTGTTGGTTACTGTCGTTGTGGTGGTCAGTTGCTGGATGACGACCTCCAAGTACCTGACCGTCGTCCCTTCAATTGGGTTGAATACCTGGCTGCCGGACGAAGCTCCTCTGTTGCCAGAGGTTCCATTTACGTCGTTGTCGTTTATTCCTTCATTTCTTAACATCATTGCTGAGTTTTGCTATTTAACCTACAGCTGGACCCTACCCCATCAGGGATAGGTACTCATTTACAGCTGAGTAGACTGAGGAAATTACGGTAAAGATCCTTTCCCAAGGAATCAACGCCGAGGAGAGCGGTCACCCATCCAACGACTGACCAGCCCCAATCCATTGACGACCTAACCCACTCTGCCACGGTGCCACATATTATTATTATTATTATTATTATTATTATTATTATTATTATTATTATTATTATTATTCAGAAGATGAACCTATTCATATGGGACAAGCCCACAGGGGCCACTGACTTCAAATTCAAGCTTCCAAACAATATGGTGTTCATTGGGAAGAAGTAAGAGGAGGGAAAGGGAAATAGAGAAAGAAGAGATCTTAAACATTCAGGGGCCACTTCTCTAACCTTTATAATGGAGGCAAAAATTGTTTGGATTCAGAGATACCTCTCTGTGGAAGAAGATGCCATTGCAAATAGTGATGGAAACACAGAAATAGAACATCACAGTAAGATCTGTCTGCCGTCAGGGAAAATCACGATTTTGATGGAAATCAAACCCAGGAAAAGGATGCTGTATGTTGACAGTGACATGAAATGGGAATTGTATCATGCTGAACCACATTTTAAACTTAGTTGCAAAAAAATAAAAAACAGTTTCGATCATCGCATATTTATAGCTTTCCTA
>NC_087212.1:16575398-16577898 GCF_015104395.2 Macrobrachium nipponense
AATCGGCATGTTGATCAACCACCCTCCAATCATTAAACATCCCAAATTGCAGCCCTCTAACCTCAGTAGTTTTTATTTTATTTAAGGTTACAGCTAGCCATGATCGTGAGTCTGGCACCGTGACAGAGTTTCACGGGCCGTAGCTGAGAGTTTCTTACAGCATCATACGCTGCGCAGAAAACCCTATTATTTTTTACTTGTAGGTTTATTATTGGTTATTTTGCTTGTTCATTTTAATTTTCTTCTCTTTGCCTTTACTGTTTGTCACATGTGCATATTATATCTTTATATGGATCTTGCACTGTATAACATTGTTCTTTTTAAGCTTATATTTCGCAGTTGTGTATAAATCTTACCAATTATATACTCAATAAGCATTCATACGAAAAAAGAAATCTACATTAAAATAACTTTTCATATGAAATTTCCCAAGAACAGTATAAATGTTTTTATTTCATTTGATCTTCAAGGTATATATGTGAAACCCGTCAGGCTACATATTTCCACATTTACTCTGGAAAATGGTAATCCTTTCATCTTGAAATTAGATATCTTCCTTGAGAATGGATGTCATTTTTTTAACGAGCTCAAAAGTGCGCGC
This sequence comes from Macrobrachium nipponense, assembly GCF_015104395.2. Taxonomy (NCBI): domain Eukaryota; kingdom Metazoa; phylum Arthropoda; class Malacostraca; order Decapoda; family Palaemonidae; genus Macrobrachium; species Macrobrachium nipponense. The sequence continues at coordinate 16,576,000 of NC_087212.1, forward strand.
TACACTGCGCTGGAACTCGATTCTGCCTGTCATGTCTCCTCTACCTATCCCGCCCCAACCAGTGCATACAAACAGGTTTGCAGGAGTAGGGTTGATGTGTCATGTCTCCCCTACCCTCCTAATCCCTACCTAAGCCACCCTACCCAGGGCGGATAAATAGGTTTGCAGGAGGAGGGTGGGTGTCATGTTTCCCTTTCCTTCCCAACCCCCTACCTACCCCGCTCACCCGGGGTGGACAAATAGGTTTTCAGGAGGAAGGTGGATGTGTCATGTCTTCCCCTCCCCTCCCCTTCCTTCCCGATCTCCTACTTACTCCGTCCCCACCCGGGGCGGACAAACAAGCAATATCCACTCGGATTTTATTATTGTAGATAGATTTTTGTCAAAAACAAAAAGATCATTTTAGCTGTTAGAAAAGTTCATACTCTCGAGAGAGGAAACAAATATTCGTATGGGCATAATGGAGTCCTCCAGATCCCAAGGCATGATATGTAATGCAACGAAGCAAACAGAGTGATGACGTCACGCAGGCCTAGGGTCAAGCCGCTCTCGCAAACAATATTCAAAGCGAGGAAAGGACGGCCATGTTGCCAAGGAGATCAAGTCAGTTCATTATTCTCAAAAGCCTGGAACTCTCTATCCACTTCTGTTTTCCCCCAACTCTCTTAACCCGCCTTCTTTCTTTCTTTGGGCCTGGTTGTGTGATGTGCATTTGGTTTCCGCCCCAGCTGACCTTAGCACGTTTAAAAAGTAATAACTTCCAAGGACAATATCAATGGCGCCTGCTCTATCTTCTTCCCCGTTCCCACTTTTTGGGAGATAATAAACGCAAATTTGGCTGAAAAGAATGCGTAAATAAATAAAAGCTTATTTACCCCGCCTTCTCTTATCTAGGATATTGCATTTGGGATGTTCAGGTCTCATAAGTGTCCCCGAAATGCGTTTAGGGAAATGCCTAAGTAGGTTCACAGAAAGAGGCCCTTGGAACTCTTGGGTGTATTTCAAGTTTGTATTTTCATTAGGTCCTTCACTGGTGTCCCGATGGAATTGTGCTTTATGCTGAAAGTTCATAGAGACCCGTTTTGAACTGTTCATATTGTTTCCGAACAGTGTTGTTTAGCTCTCTAACAGGAAGTGCGTATGTGGCTTAGGATAGGCTGAAAAATTGTGCTTCCTGGTTATTCAGAGTTTATTGTTTCGTTAACTTTTTAGTTATTTTTAATGTACCAGGATGAAGCTTGTTGTGCATACTAAATATAAACACATAAGTTTTAAACTATGCAGGCTATTTCAAACAGTTATATTTATCTTGGATATCACATCATTTCTGGAAATTTAAAAACTGCTTATCTATAAGATAGATACAGTGATAGATAGTTATTGCACAAACAAAGAGAGGGAAGCATCCAAGAAAAGAAAAAAAGATAATAATTGAATCATTCATAAATTTTTTTAATACTGACCCCTCATTTCTCCTGTGATAACCTTCCTGACAAATGTGTTTCCTCGTAATTCTCACTTTTAATCCTCCTTTATACTATATTCTACGCAAACTGTTCACCTCAGCAGGTTCAGTTTTTTGTTCTTTTGGTCGCTTTCAGTCTCCGTACTTATTTCCCTAAAGAAGTGCTCTCTTGTCAAGCCTTTCATCCATACAATCAACTATGGTTTCCAAAGACATTCCTCGCTTCTCTTTCAGACCTTTTGCGTACAACGCTGCTACCTTTTTTGACACCTTTCTTCTCAACTTTGTCCATTAAGTTTGCGCTGAAAGTCTTTCACCATTCACATTCAGCAAACGGGCGTCCATTGTTTCATCATCTTTGCCACCATTCTTTCATAATCTTTCAGTTTATTCCTCTGAGACTTTCAAACTATTTCGCTGTTTAGTGAAGTTTT
>NC_087212.1:16582898-16585398 GCF_015104395.2 Macrobrachium nipponense
GGATAGAGCTTCTGTATGGGGCATCTCGGTTAGTAAGGGCTTCTGCTAACAGTAAGGGCTGGAGGGAACCGCTCGACATATTGTTATTATTATTATTATTATTATTATTATTATTATTATTATTATTATTATTATTATTTATTTCAACCTACGCATAATTTTTGTTTTTTGGGGGGTGCATTGATGCATACAAATAAAGACACAAGTAAAGATACTGTATTATGCTGAATGAAATGTTCTATCGGATGTACCCTGGGATTTCCTCAACAGTGCTCGGGGATGAAATTTGGGAAGAGAAAACTCCCTCCCTCCTTCGCTGTCAGTCTCTGAAAGGATTGCAGGAGAGTCCTGTAATAGTCCTGCTACATCCTTCGATGCCTTCCTGTCCTTTCCATCGTCATTTTCTTCTCTTTCCTTTCCCGCATTGCACTTTCCTTTCCATCTGTTCTTCCTTTGCTTCATCTGTTCTTCCTTTCTCTTTTTGCTCTGCCCTTCGTCTTTCCTTTCTTGCCATCTGCTCTCCCTTCGGGCTTTTCATTCCCTTTCATTCCTTTTCCGCCCTTCCTTCGAACTTTATTGTTTTGTCTTCGCCTTCCTCCTTTCCTGTATTTTTTCTTTCCGTCGCCTTTCTCTTTTCTGTTTATCTTCAATTTTTATTTTCTCTTTGTTTCCGTCCTTCGTCTTTTACATTGGGACCAATTTATGAGCTAGAGGCCAAATTATTTAAGTTCTCGAGTGAAAGAGAGAGACTGAGAGACAGAGAGCGAATTGTTTATTCAGATGCTTGAGAGAGAGAGAAGGAGAGAGCAAGATTGAGCAAAACTAGTTAGTTAAATACGGAATAAAAAAAAAAAGAGAGAGACTAAATCGATTCCTTCAAGAGATGCGTCATTAAGAGAGAGAGAGAATTGTCTATTGAGATGTTGAGAGAGAGAGAGAAAAGTTATTTAGCTAAATTCGGAATTTAAAAAAAGAGACTAAAGATTCCTTAAAATGATGCGTCATTAAGAGAGAGAGAGAGAGAGAGAGAGAGAGAGAGAGAGAGAGAGAGAGAGAGAATTGGCTCCTTAAAAGCCGAACCAAAATCTGTAGCCGTTCACTCACGTCATCTCTTTGATGTGGAGTGGGTGGTTGATCTAATGAATCGGGAAGGCCTTTCAGGCTCTAACTGCTCTCCGGGGATATTTATAAAAATAATAATAATAAAATACGGAAGGACGGAATTCGAAATATAAAAGGGAAAAATTAACAAATACATAGAAAAAATGGGGGAGAGGGAGGATTATTTTTTGAATAATACAAAATTTCGAAAATTGGAAAGTATGATAAGGAAAAATTAACTAAAAGGAAAGCGCCTCTGTGGCGTGATCAGTATGGCCTTGGCCTGCCACCTCGATGGCTGCGAGTTCGATTCTCGGGGATTCCACTGAGGGGTTAGGGATGAGTATTTCTGGTGATAGAAGTTCACTCTCGACGTGGTTCGGAAGTCTCGTAAAGCCGTTGGTCCCGTTGCTGAATAACCACTGGTTCCATGCAACGTAAAAACACCATACAAACAAACAAAAAGGAAGAAAAATTAATAAAAATTAAAATAAAATGGTCAGGAAAATGTAAGGTAACTTATTCGCTGTCTCTTGTTTATTGAAAATCACGCAAAAAAAAAAAAAAAAAAAATTCGGAGAACGATGAAATATTCCATTTATGAATTATCCGATGTTAGTGATAATTGCAATACAAGTAAAACTGTCAAGTAGTCTCATATTATATATATATATATAATATATATATATATATATATATATATATATATATATATATATATATGTTATATGTGTGTGTGTGTGTGTGTGTGTGTGTGTCTCTGTCTGTCTGTCTGCGCTCCTGCCTCTTTTCTCTGACTGAATAGCAACAGAACAAAGGAGTTAATCAATGCCAGTATTATCTGCTCGGAATGGTCTTCAGTGCAAATCATCAGCAGCAAATTGACTCATTCGGGTATTGCCCAGATGTTGGAGGCACGAGCGTCGTCATACCTCCACAGCTTTCAACGTTTCTGTTCTCAATTCCATATCCAACAACCCCCATTCCTTTTATTTTCTTCCATTTATATATATATATATATATATATATATAATATATATATATTGGATATATATATTATATATATATATTTTCCGTGAGTTTTTATCTTTTTTCTGACCTCGTTGCAACTGGCCATTTTTATGGTTCACTTCAAAACTATCCAATAGCCTTTCTTATTACGTTCGTCTTGACTTTTTTTTTTTTTTACCCTTTTACCATGTTTCCAATTATTCGTTTTTATAGTTCCTCTTCAAAAGTGTGTGATGGCGTCCCTTCTACCTTTCCTCGTCCTCACCGCCAACCAAGACAGCGGCTGGTGATGCACTCGCCCATAATGTTTGTTTAGCCACGCGGTTTCCCGGAAAGATTTTGCTATATTTCAATTAATTTTTTAAAGTTATGAGCCTGTGCTAAGGGA
>NC_087212.1:16590398-16625398 GCF_015104395.2 Macrobrachium nipponense
GCAAAACTTCCCAAATCGAATGCTGGAAAAAAGAAATATTTCTTGGACCAGAAAGAGCTATTTGCCAGAAAACTTGCCCCAAATACATCTTTTTACTCTGTGGTTAGTGAGTATTCATGAGCTGTTACTTCGTATGACCCAAAATTACCTAAAATCCATTAAAAAGCGTAAACCTGTATTTGTGCTTAGAGACCCACTATAGTAGATTCACATCAGCAGTGCATTTGATGTCTAGGCCAGTCCCTTACGACACTCCTGATTGGCTGTTGATAAGCCAATAACAGGGATGGAAACTCTCAGTCTCTCTCGAGAGTTCAGATAGGTAAGATGTATGTTCCACCTATCCTGAGGGATATTTTGAAAGACGTATCCCTCAGGAGAGGGACTGAGAATTTCCAGCCGTGTGATTGGCTTATCAACCGCCAGTCAGGAGCGTCGTAAGGGACTGGGCTCGACATCGGATGCACGGTTGATGTGCATTTACTATAGTTAGTATTTTCAGGATAGCGTGCCCAGGTACAGTACTTCACGGCCGGGCATTATAAATAGCCCATATTTTATCGACGACAAATTGCCATGACGAAGATGATTGCCTCTTTCAGTTTGCGTAGGTGGATGCTAATGGTGTACTTGGAGTCCACTCGTGATGGATTATGTCCTTAATAAGACGGACGCATTTTTTTCTCATAAAGTAAAAAGGAGAACATTTGTAAATGATATAGCACGAATGTCATCATTTACAATAGCCAGTAAGGTTTTATGTCACAGTGGTCATACGATTCATTTGCCATGACTCTCCGACCCCTAGCTGCTACCTCTTTCATCCTTTTTGCCGTACCTCTGTTCGTATTTTCTTTCGTCCATCTTACTTTCCAGCCTCTCCTAACAATTGTTACACTTCTCAAACCTTTCTGCTCTCAATTTCCCTTCCAGCGTTGAATGCCCGCGTAGGTCCCAACGCTTGGCCAGATTAATCCTATCAAAAATTGTGCCGTCGGGGAGATCAATGCGTTGGACACCCTCTGATGCTACCTAATACCTAAGGCGATTTTCTTTCTTCCCTTACTGCTTTATATCAGCAGCAACCTTTTGTTTCTTCCAATTGATTTTAGAGAAGCTTGGCTGGGTTGGTCTTGCGTCTCCGTTGGTGGATCTGATTTCAGGGGTTCCACGCGTGGCTTCTTCTTCCCTTCAACGCTTTACGACAGTTTAGGGCAGCGATTCCCAACCTTTATACCTTCAAGGAACCCCTGGAACAATTTTTCATATTCCAGGGAACCTTATCTATAGTGCACATACATGCACATGGAATATACACTGTATATGTGTGTGTGTGTGTGTGTTTGTGTAAATTCAGATCACCGTCATTTGTAAGACACGCGTATTTCACAATAATAGCCTGGGGAACCATGGTTGAGAGTTGTTGGTTTAGGGCCCCGTAAGGTCAAGAGACCCTCCTGGCTGAAGGCTCATTTGACCTAAACCAAGTGACCTGAAAATTTACACACATACACACTCATTTCATTGAACCTTGAACGGTGCTCTGTCGCCAATATCAGAAATTCTGCGCTACATCCCTTCGCTTCCAGCTTCGTAACTTATCGTGTTGTAAGTTTCCATCCGTTCCGTTTCGTCTCCTCCCACCAACTGTCAAACTTCCTTAACCATGTGTCTTGCTCCATTTGTCAGCTCTTGCTTGGGAACCTAGTCTTCCGACCAGACCCGAGAAGGTCTAGAATTATCAATTAGTGAGTTGATAGTTAAATAGTATTTCAAATTGTATCGCCTCTATTCCATCAAAATTGGTCTTCATGACAATCCTCTCCCCACCACGAGTGGACGCTCAGGTTATCATTCGTCTGAGGTGACATTGTTAATAATGACAGATACGTACCATATCAATTTTTTTTTATTATTCATATTTAGAAAAATAATAAGACAGGATTGTATATATAATACTTTCATATGTATATATATTATATATATATATATATGATCTATATATATATATATATATCCGGCTTTTTATTTCTTCACAAATGGTCTACGAATGTCAATGTCATTATAGGAGGAATGAAACCCATGATGGTGATATGCTACAGATCTCTGGTTTAGAAATAAGAAATGGTGAGAGTCGAGAGTTTTTGAGGGACTGTTCATTCACATGGCTGAAGATGGGAGTTGAACAAACTCTCGAATGTCCACAGCTTGTCGAATCTAATTCAGAAACCTGTAAGATATAATAGAACCAAAAAGGTTGCCTTATTTCTCTACTCAATATTCGCGTCGTGGGAAGGCGTTCAGACGTTATTATTATTATTATTGGTTATTATTATTATTATTATTATTATTATTATTATTATTGTATTATTATTATTATTATTATTATTATTATTATTATTATTATTAGGAAAACGTAGCAGGGATAATCACTTGAATCCGTAACATATGGGCTTTTTAACTTTTATATTTGCCGAGATCACTTTCATTGTTCTCAAAACCCATATAATACTTGAATGTACGTATATATTATATATATATATATATATATATATATATATATATATATATATGTACATGCATACATACAAGTATTATATGGGTTTTGAGAACAATGAAAGTGATCTCGGCAAATATAAAAGTTAAAAAGCCCATATGTTACGGATTCAAGTGATTATCCCTGCTACGTTTTCCCTGAGAGATTTGCATCTGACATCATAATAATAATAATAATAATAATAATAATAATAATAATAAAATAATAATAATAACGTCTGAACGCCTTCCCGCGCCGCGAATATTGATTAGAGAAATAAGGCAACTTTTTTGGTCCTATTGTATCTTACAGGTTTCTGAATTAGATTCGACAAAGCTGTGGACATTCGAGAGTTTGTTCAACTCCCATCTTCAGCATGTGAATGAACAGTCCCTCAAAAACTCTCGACTCCCACCATTTCTTATTTCTAAACCAGAGATCTGTAGCATATCACCATCATGGGTTTCATTCCTCCTATAATGACATTGACATTCGTAGACCTTTGTTTGAGAAGAAATAAAAAAGCCGGATATATATATATAATATATATATATATATATTATTAAATAAAAAAACATATATATATAATATATATATTATATATATATAACCTTTGAACGTCACAGTTTAAGTAAAACCTCAACCCCGTAATATCCAGCATCTTTCATCTTCTTAAAAAGGAAACCGCGAAGAGTGAGAGAGAGAGAGAGAGAGAGAGAGAGAGATGAGCGAGAGAGAGGAGGAGACCGAGAGAGTGTGAGCTCAAGAGTCGTTTATCACCCAAGCACCATCAAAGGATATCTTGGGATCCTATCAAGGAGTTAAGGAGAACGGAAAAGGAATATATTCTGCTGATACGCAAATGCTATATGTGTATGTATGTGTAAGAGAGAGAGAGAGAGAGAGAGAGAGAGAGAGAGAGAGAGAGAGAGAGAGAGAGATTTTGTGTGTGATGGTAAGAGAGAGGTAGATTGTATGTAAAAAAAGAAGAGAGATTTTGATAGAAAAATAGTGAATAGCAATTTTTTTTTTTTTTTTTTTTTTTTTTTTTTTTTTTTGAGAGAGAGAGAGAGAGTAAGGGATGTTTTAGCCCAAAACTGAGAATCAAAATTTCTTACACGCAGTGAGTGAGATGTCGGCATGATCAAAGAGATGTGGATGTCAAATATTGCCTTCAAGTAAACGAATGTAATCAAGTATTTCGTTTATGGGATGACCATTCGTTATCGCTTTTATTATCATGATAGTAATCATGAATACTACTACGAATACTATTAATAGAATAGGGTTCATAATTAAAAAAAATAACGTTATATTATCGTCACTGTCATATACTACTTCTCTTACTGATGCTGACATTAAAAATATGTTTGAATTGACAATATATTCAAAACATTTTATGAGGCTTAGTATAATCCTGATCATAGTATGTTACCCCCACCACCACCACTGCTACCACAACTACTACTACTACTACTAGTAGTAGTAGTAGTAGTAGTAGTAGATCAACTAACACGGCATCCTTTGTTGATGAAAACAAAATGAGTAGGATTTATTGCCTAGAAACATGTATTACGTTCTGTTAGTGCTGTATCCTTATTATTGTCTTTATCCTGTATTATTATTATTATTATTATTATTATTAGTATTACATACCCTTTGTATGCAATCCGTCAAAAGCGACTGTAATAAAAGAGAAGATCGAGACAGCAAGTACCATCGATAAGGCATTGCGTCCTTTCCCCCAGCTGGGACCACGGAACCTTCACTCTGCATGCTTATGATGAGAGATGTTATAGTAGATCACATCAACCGTACATCTGATGTCTCGGCCATGCCCTTACGGCGCTCCTGATTGGCTGTTGATAAGCCAATCACAGGACTAGAAAGTCGGAAACTGAATCTCGAGAGAGTTCACATATCACACATACTGTGTGATACGTCTTTCAAAAGTATCCCTCAGGAGAGGTGGAATATACATCCTACCTAAGTGAACTCTCGAGAGAGACTGAGAGTTTCCAATTTTCTAGCCCTGTGATTGGCTTATCAACAGCCAATCAGGAGCGCCGTAAGGGGCTGGCCTAGTCATCAGATGTACGGTTGATGTGAATCTCGCGTTTTTTATATAGACCCTGATTTGGACGACGGCTAAGTTAGATTTATTACTTGTATCCTGTTGCTGCAACAAAAGAATTGGTGGGAACCGATATTCTTTCCTTTCAAAGAGATTATGTTGGATATACCTTTCTTTTTCCACTATATTTGAACTTCAAATGCAAACTAGACCAAGGCTGTTAAATAATTGTGGTGATATTTCATTTCTGGCCACAGACAGCCGTATATATTCTTATAGTTAACTTAAATTATTCTTTTTTGCTTTCTTTTTGCTGTTTGTACGTGAAAGCAAGAATAAATGCAGAGAAAACCATTCTCTCTTCGAATTTCAGAGACCAGACAAGAGTGAACTTTGACATTCTCCAGCCAGACCAGATGCTGCGGCAAATGAAGACCGAAGTGAGAAAATGCCCAGAATTTATTTTTTACTTTACTTTTTTTCACTCAAGTGATATATTTCTGGCGCTCTCCTTCGCTGCGAAAAAGAATTGTGTTGGAGGCGTTGTTACTTATCTGGATTAACGGCTAGAATACCAGGCAGCAATTTCTTCTGGGGAACTTGGGAGTCATATTTTGTGGTTTAATACCATTCAGCAGCTACTATGGGTAAGCAAAAACAGATTTCTCTCTCTCTCTCTCTCTCTCTCTCTCTCTTCTCTCTCTCTCTCTCTCTTGACATCAACCTTAGTACAAAGAAACTGATATTTTAGCCTATATTTTTTTTATATTTCAATAATAATTTTGTCTGTATTTTTTGTATTAGACTTGACTTAACTTATATACTTTATCCATCTGTATTCTGTACATAAGTTCCTCCAGACAGTTTTATAATTTCGAACCATGTTTATTATTTTGGGAGTGATTGCCAGCCCAGTGAGCACCTCCACCCTAGCTGGGACCTACTGCGTTCATCTTGGTATCTAGTTTCTGTAAGCAGTTTCTCATAACAAGTGTTCACTCTTTACCTGGTGAAACACGGTTGGATCCCTTGTACAGTATAAGTCAGAGAAAGCTCATCAGTAGTTTGTCGAAACCCCAATGCACACAGTGTGAAAACATGCACATTGCACACGCAATGACTATTCATACATACATACATACATACATACATACGCAGACGTAAATGTGTCACAAAATGATGAAGATATTGATGCGTGACCAACACGTCAGAAAACGTGCTCGTGTGCAACAACCCTCCCTCCTGAGCATTTGGTAACGTATCGTATTACCTCTCGACTTTGCACTTGAGTTTACTACACACGACAAAGGCTTCACAAAGCGACTGACGTGACGAACGGTACATTACTACTTACTGGACGATTTTATTCGATTCTGCTTCGTCACAAATTGAGTGCCACAGTGTTAGTACGAACATTCCAGTACGAGTCGTAGGGTCAAGACTGACTACATGAACAGGAAGTCCGTTTTGTAGCTTATACTTTGGAGATACCAACTGGAGGAAGACTAGAAATCCTTTAAATATATACAGCAAATGCGCCATCTTTTCCCTCCTTCTCCTCCTCCTCCACTCCAAACCCCCACCCTCACATTCCCTATCACCGCCCACACCTTCCCACAAGGTTCCCTGGGCAAACTCACTCGCTCTCTCTCTCTATCCATAACCCCACTCCCCCCTCCCCCATTCCAGCCCATCCGCCGTTGCCATGGCTACGAGGATCGGAAATGATGAGTTGGGAAAAGACGAAGCAAGGGATGACGAGAATAAGATAGGAAAGAGTGACGTGTATAACGGCCGTCGACGGAATAACGGTCACCAAATATGAATAAAAGTAGATTGATATAAAAGACGAAGGTTGAGGATTATCGGCAAAATGGAGATGTAAGCAAGACAGTGCCGTGTGTTCAGGAGACTCCCTGAGGGAAAAATAGAAGTTCGGTTTCTGAAACATATGTCCGAAAGGCTTGGTTCACTTCGGGTAAACAAAGGCATCGAATGTGTCGACATCGTACCTACAAACATATGTCCCTCAAAAGAGTTTTTTTTTATATCTAAACTTAAAGATAACAAAAAACACGAAGAGTGAAACTTGTAGGTAAGCCATCACTGGCGCAATGAAAAGCTACAGGCCTATCTATTAAAATGTCAGTGACAGCGATGATTTGAAATGTCAGGTAAAACCTGTTCGGTCGAAACTCCCTTCCTTTATGTCACCTGCTGGTAAATTCCCATGATGCATTGAACGTAAATATCTCCATGGCTGACTTAGTGTCTTGATTCGTCACTTCTCAGATTCGCAGAACATGTATTACGGTGTCTATTTTTCGTGATAATCGATAATGAAGTCAACATTTCCATGGTAAATGATGATATATATCAAATATTAATGATAACACTTGTTCGTATGGATAGCATAACCTCCAGAGAGAAGGCCTTTTTATTTATTACGAAGTCGAAACCAAGGGCGATGAGATCGCTTCGAACGCGAGTTTTCCCAGCTGTACCGATCGCCTGCACCTGTTGACGCGAAGGGTGGCGCGCGCGAAATTGACTCTTATCTCCCGGGGATGCAAAGGCCATAGTAGTCTGACAAGCCCTAATCTCTTTCGCACAGGATCCTTCGTGAATATACGATAAAGAGATTTGGTTTCCTAACCGATATATATTTCTCTAAAGTATATCCTCCGAATGAATGTTATTATTATCATTATACGCACAACGTTCGTGCATTTAGATTTACCGGAAACTTTTATCAAAACGCCTGAAATATGAAGCATCGCCGAGGCCTTTTTTGTGACTCACTCTAGTTGTTATTGTTGTTGCTGTCTGCTATATGTACAGCCATCATTGTGATGAATTACCACCATTCCCTGACTACTAAGATCTGCAATACATAATACATGTGTAAATTATAAATAAGAGAACTTCTAGTATCTTGGGAATGTTGGATTGCACAAGTGTATTTTATATATATATATATTATTATATATATATATATATATATATGTATATATATATATATATATATATATATATATATATATATATGACTCGGATAGACTTCAGTAGAGTATGCCTACACAGTGAAGTTGTGTGGCTATTTGGTGATGTGTGTCTGTATATATGTATGTTTGTGTTTGTATGTGTATGTAGTGTGTTCATTGCCCAGTGGTTATGAAACTCGCTCTTGCCTCACGAGAATAACAGCTTGATTCCGAACGGTAGAGGCACTGGCCATTAATTTCCATTATGCCTCTTACTTCGAGCTGTGAATTTTGTACCTAGCAGGTAATCTGCCGTGATTGATCTTAACCGGCATAGAGTACTAGGTAACTGCATCCCAGACGTCTTGCTTACAATTGGTAGGCTAGGAGGGTTCATACAAATAACGTATAATCTATATATATATATATATATATATATATATAATATATTATACATATATATAATATATATATATATATATATATATATATTACATATTTGTGTATGTATATATTAAATATATTATACGGTAAAATGATTCCGACTGGGAAAGATCCATATCATAGTTTCATATCATAATTTTCCAAGTGGGCTGCGTTCTCATGTCATGAGAGAGCAATATCAGATGTGTCAGGGCTGGTGGACATAATTGTTTTCATTTGCTGGAGATTCTTATCATTCTCACTATCGTTACGTTCTGCGGCAGGAGAGAGAGAGAGAGAGAGAGAGGAGAGAGAGAGAGAGAGAGAGAGAGAGAGAGAGAGAGCTAGAAATGAGATTTCATATGGGAAAGCCTAGAGTCAGTCTCTCTCTCTCTCTCTCTCTCTCTCTCTCTCTCTCTCTATATATATATATATATATATATATATATATCATAATATATATATATGTGTGTGGTGTGTGTGTGTGTGTGTGTGTGTGTGTGTGTGTGTTTGTATACACCTTAAAAACTGAGCCAAGTTTGATTGTACAGTACGTATAATCGTTAAAGCTGCTAAAATATGTACATAAAAATCTAAGCTTAAATTCCTTAACGGCTGTATAATATAAACACTTAATGAAATTCACCACAATTACTAATAAGCCCTACCACTAAGTGTAGGGTAATTATATAGCAATAATTATAAGGCTAGAATATGCAGGAACACATGTTCCCTCGTGAAATACATGTTGGCGTCGTGGCCACAATGTGACTCATAACCTCTCGATCGAGTGATCTGTAGGAGCTAGTATTACACGCAGTGTTCATAAATTGCCTTCCTTACCTTACCTTACAGCTCGTTCGGGTTGCCCCAGGTCCCTCAGTGTGAGGCACCTGTAATGTTTAACAGAGAATTGCTAATGCATCTTCCGGTATATTTTGCATCTTCCAATCTTGGATGGTCTGGGATGCAGCTTAGATATCTGTCGAGCTTATTCTTAAACACATCTACGCTCACTCCTGATATGTGCCTCAGATGAGCTGGCAACGCATTGAATAGCCGCTGCATTATCGATTCTGGTGCGTAGTGGATTAATGTCCTGTGTGCTTTCCTTAGTTTTCCTGGTATAGTTTTGGACACTATTAATCTATCTGCTCGCTCTTTCTGATATTTTTAGCTCCATGATGTTCTCGGCAATTCCTTCTATCTGTTTCCATGCCTGTATTACTGCAATCTGTTTCATTGTATATTTCCTTTCTTGCTACAATATATATGTTTACAATATATATATATATATATATAATATATATATATATATATATATATATATATATATATATTACAGCATGTACACAAACAAGCTAAGTGACCCCATTTCCTACGAGAAAGAGAAGCCTCGTAAATTCGCTTGAAATTTGACCTTACCTCATCCAGGTAAGCTTCACTGTGGTTTTAGATGTAGAAGTAGTTATTTATTCTTTTATACATATATGTATTTATTTATATATTATGTTAGGTACATATATACATATATGAATTTTTATCACGTCACAGAGATTCATATACATGCATTAAGCTACAAATGTCCTTGTTGGCCAAGTGGGTAATAGCACTGAAGTTCTGATTTCTCCTCTGTGCGCTGGTTCGAACCCACGAGAGGACGAAATTATTATCAACTAAGAAATTCCCCTTCGGTTAAGATATATGAAAATATATTAATTCTGAGGTAGAGGCCGTAGAGCGAATTGGATATTAGAGGACATTTGTAACTTAATGCATATACAGATATACATGTGTGTGTTTATCTTTATCTTGTGGTTAATCTGACCAGCATCTAAAACGCTCCTTTTACACCTTTACAAAATATTTCTCTTTTTGCATGCATAACCCTGGTTTTTTCAGCCCATGGGGTTTTGTGAGGATAGAGGGAGGATAAACGAGTGGGAGGGGGTTGGGGGGGTAACCCCAAAAGGGAGCAATGGGCCTGGATCCTAAAGGATGGAATGTCATAATGATCTCAGTGACGAGATTCCTCCCACTGACGTGTTGTTGGTATTCAGAGTGATGGCAGCCATTCGCGTGGGACAATGCAAAAGGACTATTAACTTGTGTAAACTGCCACGGAATGCTGTGCTCTTTAGTGAGAAAGGGAAAGCAGAGAGGACAGGTGTGGGAGAGAAAACAGGAAGGGTGAAAGTAAACGAAAAACAGAGGGATTAATGTATCAAGCACTTCATGATAAAAAGAAATGCCAGTTGGGTCAGAAAAAAAAAATTCTAATGTTGGGAATTCGTTTCATTATATTGTCCAAACACGTTTACCTTAAGGGAATCCAATCAAGATCTTGGAGGAAGACTTCCTAATATTTCAGCTGTTGGCCTGATGGAAATTGACTGATTCAGGTGCGCTGGGGTCAACTAGGGTCATTTGAAGGAAAATTTAAGAGTAATCCATTGAGTGATTTTCGTTGGACCGGAGGGAAAATATTTTGTTTTTATATCAAGTTGGGAAGGAGGTGGTTGGTGTGAGGCGGAGGAGGTGTTGCAAGTTCCTTCTGTAAATGTAAATCTCGAGACTCTTCTAGAAATTTAGATTTTTATTAGTCAAAAATATTGCATAATTAGAAAAGAAGAATAAGAATATAAGCAATGAGAACATAATTCCGAACGAAGCGTGGCCTGTCATTAAGATATACAAAGCAGCAGGCAAAGGAAACTATTCCTAAGAACTATTCCTACCCAAATAGAGCTGAGAAAGAAGTTAGAAAATGATGGATAAAAAAAAAAAAACAGGGTGCGTCAACGAGGTCACACGAAATGAAACAAAAATGTTGTGGCGATTTGAGAGATGGAGGAAATCCAACAGCAGTCATCCAGAAGCCCTTCCAGTGTGTTTGAGAGAGAGAGAGAGAGAGAGAGAGAGAGAGAGAGAGAAGGAAAGGACGCGAGAAAGATGTCACGTGGCAAACACCGTGGAAGATTGGGATGTTTTCGAACATGATTGTTATTGGTTCGGTGATTAGGTTCCGAGGAAATTATGTTTCTCTCTCTCTCTCTCTCTCTCTCTCTATCTCTCTCTCTCTCTCTCTCATTTTTTTTTTATTGATTCCCTTTATCATTTTTCTAGTCTCTACCTTTCCTTTTTCTCTCACCTTTTTATATTTTTATTCCGTTTATGCCTTTTCCTCTTTGTTATTCCTTTCTGTACACTTTCGCATTGACGATTTTAACTTTTCCGCTGTATGCACACAAACTTCTCTCTCTCGTCTCTCTCTCTCTCTCTCTCTCTCTCTCTCTCTCTCTCTCTCAAAATAAATTGCGAATAATGATATATTTTAGGTATTTTTGCACGGTAGAATGGTTAATTATTTTTCACAATTTTTTTTCTAGTTAATCATAATCCTTGGAGAAGTCACTGAATATTTATAGAAAAACCTTATAAAATTAACATGATTTTGTCACTAAGCCCCATGATTATTAGATTCTCATGAAAACGAAGTGAAAGATTTTAGTAATTCCTGTAAATTGCATTCGAATTGCTTGATAATTCCTGTAATTTTCTTTTACATTTCTCAGTAATTCCTGTAAAAATCATTTAAATTTCTCAGTAATTCCTGTAAAAAGCATTTAAAATTCTCAGTAATTTTTGTAAGAAGCATTTAAATTTATCAGTAATTACTGTAAAAGTATTTGAATATCTCGATTTAAATTTCTTAGTAATTCCAGAAAAAAGCATTTAAATATCTCAGTAATTCATGTAATAAGCATTTAAATTTCTTAGTAGTTCCTGTAAAATGCACTTAAATGTCAAAGCAATTCCTGCAAAATATATTTACATATCTCAGTAATTCCAGTAAAAAGAACTTCAATATCTCAGTAATTCCAGTAAAATGCATTTAAATTTCTCAGTAATTCCTTTTAAAAGCTTTTAAATTTCTCAGTGATTCCTGTCAAAAGCTTTTAAATTTCTCAGTAGTCCTATTAAAGCACATTTAATTTTTTGGGTAAATCTCTGCAGAAAAGTATTCCCTTTTCCATGTAATAATGGTGAAAATTGATTGAATTGTCTCAATCGTCCAGGTAATTTTAATTGAGTATTCTCAGTAGATCCAATTTTATTATTTTTATCCTATCAGTAATCATAATAAAGAGTAATTATTTTCCCCTTAAGCCCAGGAAATGGCTTTCAGTTTTCTGACTTAATCCAGGTAACATTTTCTGTAATCCTTGAAATGCCAATGAAATGTTTGTAATATTGTCAGTAATTCCAGTACACTTAATTTCATTTCCTCATTAATTCCATTGAAATGCGCCTCTTTTATTCTCGGATTTCAGGCAGATGCACTTAATTGTCATATTAGTCCCTGTAAGTTACATTTTATTTCTTCGTTAATTACATTAAAATTCCATAAAAAAAACTCTGTTCAAATGAATTTGATACTCTTAGTTATATTCGACAACTTAAATTTTCTTATTAAACATCGAATTTCAAGATTTGATGACTTGTTTCTCTTCCGTCTGCTATTAGGCTGTGGAATGTTTTCCCTACCTCCGTTTTCCAACCAATCTCTCCCGTCCCACTCTTTCTCTCCTAGCCCAGTTTTTTCTCATGCCTCCACAGGACCTGGGCTAGGTAGATTCGCTACAGTCGCCGCTCCGTCGGCCTCCGTAATGAGAAACAGATGAAGCTTCAACATGAAACAACAACATCAATCAAATACAATTTGCAATCTGCACAACATTCATAATCTCCTGCCTTTGCAATCACAGTTGAACCGCTTGCTAATTAAACCACCGGCGTCATTGACGTCATTATTGACTGGTCGACTATCAGTAGCGTTGCAACTGCTCGATTAAGATTCTGCGAAGGTCTGCAACCCTCTTGCAACTGCTGTACTGGCAGCTTGTTGACTGTCAGTAGGTCGTTCTTAAGGGGCAAACATCTTGTTGATCTCTCTCTCTCTCTCTCTCCTTTCCACACATATTCCTCGCTAGACGTGTGGTTTTCGCGCTGGGCTGCCAAAACGGTGGTCCGAAGTACGAATCCCGGCTCGGCCAACGCGGAATCAGAGGAATTTATTTCTGGTGATAGAAATTCATTTCTCGATATAGTGTGGTTCGGATCCCACAATAGCTGTAGTCCCGTTGCTAGGTGACCAATTGGTTCCCAGCTACGTGAAAAATATCTAATCCTTCGGGGGCCAGCCCTAGGAGAGCTGTTAATCAGCTCAGTGGTCTGGTAAAACTAAGATATACTTTTTTTTTCTCTCCACACCTAATTTATATATGATATATATACATATATATGTGTATGTATATATTATTAGTGTGTGTACTATATATATATATATATATATATATATATATATATATATACACGTGTGTGTGTGTATATATATATATATATATATATATATATATATATATATATATATATATATATAGTCATAGTCTATATATAAATCGAGAGAGAGACACACACAGAGAGAGACAGAGAGACAGAGTGAGAGAGAGAGAGAGAGAGAGAGAGGTAGACAGAGACAGACAGACACAGAGAGAGAGAGAGAGAGAGAGAGAGAGAGAGAGAGAGAGCCGAGCTATTCTAACCAAAGAGCAAAACAGTCCTCAAAGCTGCTGTGATTGTGAGCTATTTCTGCATCCAATCTAACAAACTGAATTCGGGGAGAGAAATTCGATTTCTTTATTGATTGTCTGACGACGCTGCTCCAGTTCACTGCTGTGATTTGCAGTTATTTCTTTCTTTCTTTCTTCTTCTTCTTCTTCTTCTTCTTCTTCTTCTTCTTCTTCTTCTTCTTCTTCTTCGTTTCTCGTTTTTACCTTTTTAGTTGTCAGTAAATGAAAACTTGAGCTGGCTATTTGTTCTGCCCGCCCTCAAATCCTAAAGTCTACTGAGGCTAGAGGGCTGCAAATTGGTATGTTGTTCATCCACCCTGCAATATTCAAACACCAATTTGCAGCCCTCTAGCCTCGGTAGTTTTTAATTTTGTTTAAGGTTAAATTTAGTCAGGTACGTCTGGCACCGCTATAGATGCCACCAACACAGGTTACCTCCGGGCTGTGGCTGAAAGTTTCATGTACGCTGTACAAGAAACGCGATTTTGCATTTTATACTTGTTTTTATAGGTTGCACAGGTTTGCGTTAATCGTAGCCTTAGGTTTAATGTTGACCTGTGGATGTAACCCTGAGTATTCATTCTACCTTTGATTGTTTTTAACGTTTGTTGTTCCTTTTCAATTTTGTTACTTCAATTATTTGGATAAATAAAAATTTCATTTCGCCATCAAATTCCGGGTGAAGTCATGTAGGACCATTCTTTCTGGCACAATGATGGCCCATGGCTTTTTCCCAATTTTTTTAATGATTGTCCCGTCCTGTATGTCCTGCCTAAATCTATATATATCTCATTGAATCATATTCCCTGCGCGGGAATTCACCTAAATTAATTCGTTCTAGAATTATTGGAAACTAAAATAATTGTTTTATCAGTAAAAGTTCAATCGTTCGTAATTTATTTTTATTTAATGGACGGCTGACTCTTGGGTTGTATGTTTTCACATTCGGTATATTTTAAATGTAACGGTATATTAGTCTTGATAAAAACGTAAATGACAAATATACATGAAAGATAAGTATGAAGATGTAAGATAAAAGATTTAACTTCCTGAGCTGATTGAAGTATGCATACAATTTGTAAGACAGGAATAATATCAATAAATGACTAAGTCTTATCTACCCAGAATTTTCTGTTAGTTTCGTTTCCACAAGGAGTTTGACATCTCAGATAAAAGAAACGATGATGTGGTTCGGCAAGATATTCGAGACAATTCAAACATTGTTTTGTATGTCCGTTCCATTATTGATTCATTAGTATACGAACTTATGTCAGGAATCACGTCGGCAATAATGGGGGAATTCTCATTTTTCCATCCCTGAGAATGCCACCACTCAAAACAATATAATGTTCCTTGGTATTGTAATTCTAAAGATTTTCCTCGCTGGAATGTTGTTAACCTAGGCTTCCCTGTGGTCTGTTATCAGGATTATTCCTCCCTTCAGTATTACGCCCCACAGGTCTAATCCCTTCTATCATTTCCTTTAGGCCTCTGCTGTAGAGGTCATCGGCCTTTGCATTCAAGTTATAAACGTGGTGGCCTTTGGGGGTCTGTTGGATGCAAGCGTGTAGTTACTGAAGATATCAGGTTTCCTGTTATCAAAACAACCTGTGAACTAATAATTTAATAATAATAATAATAATAATAGAGCATCTACTAGCACTGTCCAAATTGAGCAGCGTCGCTATTGCTGAATTTTCATGCAAAATAAGGGTTTCCCTGGTAGATAGCTTCAAGACCTGTCACACTGAATTCATAATTGTAGAAATAACTTCGTTTGCAGAGGTAAAGTGGCATTTTATTTTTTTATTGAAGAGGGATCTAGCAATTCTGTCTCCAAGAATTTCGTTGCTTGGCTTCCAAGCGTCCTCATTATCAAAATCAAACAAATTGTGGATCTTGCCATCTCCATGAGCGAGAGCCCGTGCTGGCACAAGGCCAGCTTAATCTTCAACAACATTGCCATAGGCCTTGGAATGTTGGAAAGATACTTCGTCCGAAATTGGTGTGCTTTGGCCCATCGAGTCTTCAGTGTTCCTTACAAAACTTGAACTTTTTATGTTGGCTTTTAAACTTGCATACTGAATTAAGAGAGTTTCTGGCATTATTTAATCAGTTCACATATCATGAGGTGACAACACTGTCATGAGAGGCGCACTTTAGGTGTTTCTGCGAGTTCTTAACAAATTTGCAGTTCCCAACTTTATTACTTTCTATCTTTTTCTTTTTATTCACTCTTTTTCTTCTCTTCCCCTCTACCAGACCAACCTCTTTTTTTTCCTTTTTTTTATCCTGCACCTGTTTTCGCCTCTGACTTAGGAACAGAAGTCCCGTGCGAGGCGAAAATAGCGACCCATTCCCCCATTAAACTTCATAGACATAATAACGGGGCGAAGAAGTTCCTTCGCAGAAGTTTTGATTTATGCAAGACAACTCTCCTCCTCCATCTCTTAGAACAGACAAGAAAGGGTGGCGACAAGCGAGGTAAGAAGAGACGCCTTGGTGGGGTAATCGACGAGACAAAAGGTGATGCAATTCCGCACCATATTCCGGCAATTCCGAGCGATTCCCACCTACCTGGCTCTTGCTAGACGACCCCCTCTCCCCCTCCCCTGAAGAAATGACTCCCGAAGTGCGCCAGAATGACTATTACCGGAACAATTTGGTTCTCCGAAGGGTTTGGCTTCTGCGTAAACTCAATTTCCTTGAAGTGCCGCGTCGCAACTTGACGGAGGATGGGGCTGGCGTAAAGGGGAAGATGAGGGTATGGGTATGGGTAAGGCTAAGGTTAAAGGAAGGAACGAAGGGAAGGTGTCGGGTAGGATGTTGAAGGGAAGTTATTGCCGAATCTGGCACCAACACCAGGTTCCCGGTCACATGCTCAACATAGGTTCTCCTCTCTCTCTCTCTCTCTCTCTCTCTCTCTCTCTCTCTCTCTCTCTCTCTCTCTCTCTTCGGTAACGAGGTGGGTTTGACAGGTGCGTTTCCCTTCGTACAATAGAGGTGAAAGGTGTGTTTACAATGTAGCACTTGAAGTATTTCCAATTCCTCGCTTGGTGGAAATGTGTGTCATAATATTTACTCTACTCGAGTCTAGGAGCAGTGCAGCCGTGGGGCGAATGTGTGTTGTATAAACATACAAAGTACGTATTATATATATATATATATATATATATATATATATATATATATATATATATATAGTATATGTATTATATATATGTATATATATATATATATATATATATATATATATATATATATACATATATATATGAGGTTGTAGTCCACAGAGGAAAAGAAAAGCTGAAATTGTCTGTGGACTACAACCTCATACATTTATCCTCGTGAAAAAGGAAGACTAAAACCTCATATATATATATATATATATATATATATATATATATATATATATATATAGCTATATATATCTATATATACTATATATATATATATATATATATATATATGTGTGTGTGTGTGTGTGTATTACAAAAAAATTGAATGAAAACCGAAAAGCCGCAGACTACCGTCTTAAAAAGCATGAATGTCTTCAACAGAAGCCATAGCAAACGGCATATAATACCCTTTGAACCAGACTCCCTACCGGTCAGGCTACTAATAGAAAAAAATCTTATTGCAATATTAACGTGTAAAAAGGGGGAGGGGGTGTCCAGGTTTTCTCTGTTAGCGAGGTCGATGCGCCCTAGGATAAATTGTGTTTGGTTAGGTTGTATCCCAAGAAAGTCAGTGACTTCCTATACGAATAAAATAGAGGAGCCATTCAGGACTTAGAAAAATTCATAACGAGAAGTGAAGTACCCATTCAGCACATATAGAAGGACCTCTAAATATTATAGATGAACAAAATTGACAACTAGAAGTTAAGAACCCATGCAGGGCATATAGAAGAACCTCCAAATATTATAAGTAAACAAAATTCATAAGTAGAGGTTAAGGACCCGTTGAGGATATATAGGTGGACGTCTAAATATTATAGATGAACAAAAATTGACAAAACCCTAGACCCCTAGGAAGTTAAAGATTCCCATGCAAAGGGGCAAAATATGAAAAACCTCCAGGGATATTAATAAACAAAATTCCATAAGTAGAGGTTAAGGACCCGTTGAGGATATAATAGGACCTCTAAAAATATTTAGAATGAAAAAATTGAACTAAGAAGTTAACGACCCATGCAGGGCATATAGAAGAACCTCCAAATATTATAAGTAAACAAAATTCATAAGTAGAAGTTAAGGACCCGTTGAGGATATATAGAAGAACCTCCAAATATTACTATAAATAAAATTCATAACTCGAAGTTAGGGACCAATTGAGGATATATACAAGGACCTCCAGATCATATAAATGAAAAAAATAATCACTAGGTTCGTACGTATCTGGTTTGGTGCGACCCAAATGTCAAAGCAAATTCCATTTGTATTTCACAGGACATGAAAAGTATTGAAGTTCAAGCACGTCTCTTGGGACATTATAAAACATGGAACGTAATTTTAGGTTCTGTATTCCGATGAGGAAGTGGCATTGGGTCAATGTACCCGTGAAACTAATATTGATATATTTAATGTGTATAAGACTCAGTCCTTGGGGTTTAAATAAAGGTATGAATACGTATGCTCAAGTACATATGAATATATGCATGAAGGTTAGAGAGAGAGAGAGAGAGAGAGAGAGAGAGAGAGAGAGAGAGAGAGATTATGAATTTCAAGTCAGCAAAATTATTATATTATAAAGAAAGCAGGTTTCCTTGGTCATTAGTAGTAATAACATTTATGGTTATGATTTATTTTCATTTGTGAAATATAATATTCTAAAGTGTAATTTTCGTATTTATAAATTTTTTCCCAACTGGAGAGAGAGAGAGAGAGAGAGAGAGAGAGAGAGAGAGAGAGAGAGAGAGAGAGAGAGATTTTTCATTGGCAACAACGAATGGCCAATCAGTAACAAACTAAACGATAGGATAAGATCATCTAATTTGTCTCATGGACACCGTGAAAGCTCTCAGATTGCGGACTTAAACTCAAGACTGGTGCAAACGGTTACATTGAAATTAGTGTGGTGAATCAAGACGAATCATGAATCTTGTTGACTCTTCATGAATTGAATCGATTCGATTCGCTTGGTGTAAACCCAGCCTTACTTAGTACAATGATTGACAACCTGAATTATTACAGGAAGGACATAACCCAACTTGTCGCAATTGTGTCGTAACTCACCTTGGCACGGGCATTTCAAGCTAACCTGATTCTGGGTCCAATTATTGGTTGGAAATAGGAGGACCATACCCTAACCTGCCACTTGTATAAGATAACCTGACCTATCGAAAGTACAGAGTCATTCTCGTTGTTGCAACAGTGTCAAAACTTAATCTGCCAAGTCTATCACAGAATAACCAGACTTTGTGATGTGGTCTTTCGCAGGCATGACCTAGTCTGTAATAATTGTCATAACCTAGGCTTTTACTCTAGCGCCTAAACATAACTCTCGAAACTAGCAATAAATAAATAAGTTGATTAATTAACTGAAAAATAAGGAGAGTAAATAAAGAACAAAATGCAAAAATTGTCCCACAAGATCCAATTAGGAGACTCGCCGTAACGTGAAGCCTTCAGCCTCCGCTCACCTCTATATAATTAGTCTGGGAGACAGGTAAGGCAGATATGAATTAAAAGAAGAAAAGGACAGGCTAGTCCCTCAGTCGGAGGCATCCCCCACCCCTCTAACTACCAACTCTCTTTTTTTTTTTTTTTTTTTTTTTTTTTTTTTTGTCGCAGCAACGGGAAGTTGATCGTTAAGGGTAACTGATCGTTAAGCGATTACTGTGCTTGGTCGTTAGATGACTGTTGTTATCGTCCGTGCGTGTCACGCGTGTATGTCATTAAGGATGGGTTCGTGTAGCAGCTTGTGAACAGGATGTCTGTTCCAAGGACTCGTGTCTAGAAGGCAAAATGGTTTACTTTGTAGCGCTTTTGGTAAACGTTGAAAATATCATCCTAAAAAAAATTAGCGGCTGTTGGATCCTAATGTATTATTGTTATTATTATTATCATCATTATTATTAAAGTGAGCTTCCTCACAATAGAATATCCCCAAGTGAAGGAGAAGAATAACAAAAGGACGGAAATAACAACTGTATATGAAAAACTAAAAACACTTGACTAAACCGAACCTTTTTTGGCAAAATGTCGAATGGGCATTCTTTCAAATTATCTGAGGTAACCTCATTGATTCTTTTTTTTTTTCATTATATTCTTGTTTCAGCAAAGTATCAAGTATGTCTCCCTCACCATACATCTTAAATGATGAGATGGCCTTACTTGACAATGAAAAAATCACGGGCGATGCTGTTACCTCAGATAATTGGAAAATGCACATTCGACACTTTACTTATAAACAAGTAAAATAAAAATACGCCGAAGTTTCTTCGGCGCAATCGAGTTTTATGTACAGTGTATAATGCTGTATGAAAGTGTCAGCCGCGGCCCATGAAGCTTACAGCCACGGCTATCATTAAACGTAAATAAGATAAAAACTACTGAGGCTAGAGGGCTGCAATTTGGTATGTTTGATGATTGGAGGGTGGATGATAAAAATACCAATTTCCAGCTCTCTACCTTCAGTTGTTTTTAAGTTCTCAGGGTGGATGGACAGACCAAAGGCCATCTCGGTTTCATTCATGCATAACAAATATTAAATCTTCATCCTAAAAAGCAAAGATAGGTGATGCTGCGCGTTATGCGAAATCGACATAAATGTAATAGCTTATTGAAGCGGAACAGAATCGTTCTGGCAGCGAACTACATCAAAACCCTGTTGGGTTATTTCAGAACTGGTTATAGTTTAAATTAATACGCAGTACCGATGTGCCCTTTCAGACAAAAGTGGTGTCTGCGTTTAATTGCTTTTACTACTACATTCGTTCATTCTTGCTCTGGTTATGTACCAAAGCACTGACGCACAATATACGAACTGCGTCACATAATTTGTGTGTGTGTGTGTGCATATATATATATATATATATATATATATATATATATATATGTGTGTGTGTGTGTGTGTGTGTGTGTGTGTCTGTGTGTGTATTTATATATTACGTAAGTTCTCCGTACCCGATACCTATAAAATTGCCAAACGCTTATGTTCCACTTCCCCTGAGAGTTAGAGGGCTTGACTCTCGAAAGTGCTACGTTCCTGCTTTCTTCAACTGTTTTGGAATGAAGTTGTAGTCCCCATGCCTTAGTCCTTCATACTTGCTACCCCCCACAGTCAATTAACCATCTGGTACATCATTCACCTTTCTAGGCAACTGAAACAAAAACAAAACAAAAAAAGAAATGGTTTTTAACGGATTATGTCGAGGGCGTTCCTTCTCACCTTGTCCGGCTCTTTGGCGATGCGCGCGTCACGACCACTAGCCCACGGTGTCCAGAGATTCATTTATATTAAGCAAATAAGTCTGTGGTAAAATGACCTCAATTGTGGCCATGAGCCACGACTTTGAATAGACTATTCATAGAATTCCAAATAGCATGAATATCAAAAGCAGTCTAATAATAACTCTTGAAACGCCAAGCCAGTAGGTCCCTCTTGATAGCTAATAATAGCTTGCGAAGCTCCAAAGGCAGATGGTCCAAAATGATTAATTATTAATGATAGGGATAATAATAGCTAGCCATGATAGACGTCATGGAGGAGAGTTAAGAGTCGAATGAACAATTGATGAGAATTATTATTATTATTATTATTATTATTATTAGTGTTTGCATTCTGTCAAAACCGACGCTGAGGACGTTACGTACCGTTAACCGTTGATAAATACAAATAGGTAACAAACGAAAATGAAAGAAAAAAAAAATCTGGCTGAACAATCAATGTTTTAGATTACCAATTACGCTCAAAGCGAAAGGCGAAACCGCCTGGCTCTTGCACCCCCCCCCCCCCACCCCCCCCCCCCCCCACCCCCCCCCCCCCCCCCCCCCCCCCCCCCCCCCCCCCCCCCCCCCCTGACCCCCCCCACCCCCCCCCCCCCCCCCCACCCCTCCCCCCCCCCCCCCACCATCCCCCCCCCCCCCCCCCCCCCCCCCCCCCACCCCCCCCCCCCCCCCCCCCTCGCCCCCCCCCCCCCCCCCCCCCCACCCCCCCCCCCCCCCCCCCCCCACCCCCCCCACCCCCCCCCCCTTCCCCCCCCCCCCCCCCATCCCCCCCCCCCGTCAGTTGTAACCTCCCGGAACCCCAAGCAACCCCCCCCCCCCACCCCCCCCCGCTCCCACCACCATTCAAACTAGAACCCGGAATATCACTGCCAAAGCTTTTCAACGCCCCTCCCCCTACTAGCTCTCTCTCTCTCTCTCTTCTCTCTCTCTTTCTATACTCCAAACTGCTACCGGGGGCAAATTTAACCAAGGAAGAAACATAAACTTGATGATAAATCGTTGAACTGCTGGATCAAAGAGAATTATTTAGAGGCCAATGCACTACTTCGCTTTGCAACATTCGACCTTCTTTCTTTCTGAAAGTATATATATATATATATATATATATATATATATATATATATATATATATATATATATATATATATATATATATATATATATTTATATATATACATACGTATATATGTACATTAGTCACGAGTATAATATGTATGTATAATATTATACATGTTTGTGTGTATGCGCGTGTTTAATTGTATTAACTACAGTGCCCTCTGAATTCTGCTCAATTCTTAGTTACGCTTTGTCACTGGCAACCTAAAATGCAAATGCAAGAATACGAAGAAAGTATGACGTCCGTAGCAGGAATCTGTATCCGGATTATCAGAACTATATATATATATATATATATATATATATATATATATAATATATATATATATATATATATATATATATAGTCCTTAGCTTTAAACCAGAGTTTTAATGGGCCTTATATACTAGAAACGTATCCTGCTTTAACAGAAGAATTTAGTTACGCATACAGACACACACACACACACACACACACACATATATATATATATATATATATATATATATATATATATATATATATATATATATATAGATATATATATGTATGTTATGTAGTATATATACATACGTGTGTGTGTGAACATTCTTTTCAGACTTCTCTCTCACTTACAAGGCTTAATTTTGCTAATCCAGAATACACCGGTGATGAAAAAACAGCGCCAAAAAAGGGGCATGAAGTAAGTGAAGTTCAACCCAAAAGGAAGCCTTATTTATACCCGCCGCCTCTTAAAGAAGGGTACACTCTAAAGAGTCGGGGGAAAGAGAAAGGAGGAACAGAGTTCGGAAGAGAGAAAGTGTTTGAATATGAACACTTTGAAATTCGCAACAAACCAATGAAGTCTTGAGTGAGCGGTAAAAGTCACAATGAGAACCGAGGTGCTTAGAATGTAAGTAAATTCTACCATAGCTCGACGAACTGGCGTAAGCCATTTTTCTCCCATTCTGAGAGAATGAGCTTCAAAGATGATGTTCATTTAGAGCTTCTGATCAGCTCATCTTTTGGGGAAATTTGGTTGGAAAATGAGACGACGCAGACAGCTGAAATTTTGATACAGCATAGAATATACAAAACTTACACGCTTTGGCTGGAAAACTAAAAAACTTAAAATATATGTGTGTGTGTGTGTTTGTAGTTATTCAGGACTTTTTGTAGCCACGAATATTGATCGTTAACAATCACTTAATATCATACTCACATTACCCTGAGAGTAACTTACACCCAAGAACTATAATCGATAAGTGAATCTGCCCCAGCAGGATTCGAACCTGCTTTTTTAGACATTTGACTTTAACTTTCAGCTATCTTGATAGTCGAATGGATAAGTCGATTGTTTCTCATTGTAGCTAATCCAAAAGACAGGTTCAAATCCTGGTTGGAGCCGAGGAGCTTATAACCTATGATTCCACTTGGGTGTAAGTTATTTGTGGTGTAATGTGTAGGTATACACACACATACAAACATATATATGATATATATATATATATATATATATATATATATATATATATATTTACACATCACATATTTCAACCTCTCCCTGTTAATAAAGTGCCGTCCCATTTATCACTCTCTCTCTCTCTCTCTCTCTCTCTCTCTCTCTCTCTCTCTCTCTCTCTGTCTTTCCTTCGTGCTCTTCGGGCTTAACAGCGGTATATATCTTTCCTTGCACTGACATTTATAGCTCAGCATCGGCCAAATAACGGATCGCCAGTTTTCCTTTCGCCTTTAATTCCTGCCTGTAATGAAATTTCATGTTTTGAGAGAGAATTGGAGAGATTCTTCTCGCTTATTCGATGCGGGATTGGTGCCTCCCCCCCTCCCTCCGTCGACAGAAATGACTATATTCAAGAGCCAATCAGGTTGCTGTGCTGCTGAATGGCGTGGATTAGTTTTTTTTTTATATCTATGGTTGGATATACATACACACATATATTAACTTTATCACTCACACAGCTGTTCTGTGCATTCATAAAATTACTAACAGGACCTCATTGAAACTGGATGGTATCTAACGGAGATATTTATTTTAGAATAAATATCTAGATACCATCTAGTTTCTAATGGGGTCCTTTTAGTTAATTATTATGATTATATGCTATATTCTATATATATATATATATATATATATATATATATATATATATATATAATGTTTGTGATTATTATATATAATATATATTCACATTTATATCTGAGTGTAAGTGTGCATTACCTGTCAATTCATAAGCAAGTATATATAGAAATGCTATTATCAATCACTTGCCATACACCCAGAGGCATCAGTGCCGAAAACGTAAGACATATTTATGACTGTTACCCATTCGGATTCTGAACCGACTCACCGTCTAAAGACGCGTCATATAATTAACTAAACATCAATGTCAAGATTCGCCCCTCTTTCCAGGCTTCATGGACGCCATTTCTCTAAAACTTAATCTCTCTCTGACAAAGGATTTCCCGTTTCCTACGAAACCACATGTTATAAGAATTTGTATGTTGACCAAGAAGTCGTGATTCGAATTTCCCTTTTTCTATATGTTGGATTTCCCGTTTTCTACGAAACCCCAGACATATGGATACGTTTGCTCAGTTGGAAGTGTTATTCTTAACATTACTGAACTAAGAGGGATTGAAAGGAAATGAAATAGTGAAACAAATCTAAATAAGTCGTCTGTTGATGCTCCTAAAAGAAAAAGGAACTAGAATGGCGATGAGTTGTAAATTATTTTTTTTATTTGGTGCCTTACTTAAAAAGTATAGATATATTATATAATGTTTTCCGGTGAAGAGACAAAAGAATATTTTTTATCTTTGATTCATTAATTAAATAACTTTTTTTAATCATACCTTCTCGTTCTCATTAATTAAATATTCTTTTTTTAAATTAGATCTCGTGCTTGGCCTATTGGTTATGATTTTACCTTCCTAAATTATTTTTCACGTGAATTTTAACTTTCAGGCGATGGTGTTAAATTTGAAGTCTTCGGTTCTAAGGGACAATTGAACAGAATATTTTTGTACAACAACTAATCTATTAATCAAGAAATGAATTTCTTTTTATGAATTTGAAAAGTCCACTTGACAGAATACGTATGAATTCGTACCACACCACAACGCCACAGAGTGAAAATAATTACAGAGAAGAGACTGTGGAAACATGTCGGCTCCTGAGTTTGAAATTGCCACCCAAGCCATTTTTGTTGAACCCAGTGGACTCATTCCGTAGAGTTCGACAAACAGGAAGTGACGTATTAAAATGCACTCTCGTGCATTGAGCGGTTGAGTCTTTTAGGGGGAAATCGCTGTTCTCCCTTCCGTTTGGGTGGTCGTTGTTCCACGGGGACAAGTGATTTGTTAAGATGTAATTTCGTTGCAAAATGAGGACACTTGACAGATGAGTTCGACAGCTAGGAAGTTCATAAATGCAGTCGGTATTGTGATCGTCCGTAATTTTAATGCCTTCTGTATTAAAAGATGTTAATGAATTCTAAGGGAAATAATTTTAATCAATCCAGCTGACCTCTTCTGATATATATAATATCTATATATATATATATATATATATATATATATATATATATATATATATATACATATATATATATATATATATATATATATATATATATATATATATATATACATCAAGTAATTTAAAGATAGAAATTTAAAGATACAATTAGTCGTTGTTCTTTGCAGATAACGTCCAAGGAAGCACAGGCTGCCTGTTGTCCTTAAAAAATCAAAAAGGTTTCACAGAACTTAAATATATATAATTGGTAAACTTTGGCTGATGGGAATGGTGGGTGGCCACCCCAAAACCGATCTCTGCCCTGGGGGGCACAGTTTCGTTCGAGATCATTCCCAGAAACAGTTGGAATCAAGGTTTTGCCGTCGTTATTTCGCGCACTTTCTTTGCTGTCCTCCATGTTTCCTGTTTACTCAGTGCCAGCAAGCGTGCATTTTGTGACGTCACAGGCGTGTCTGTGTCCCGATCGGTAGTGGTGGAGGCGTTAAAAATGCCCTCCTTCGTTTTAGTTGGAATGATGATGGTTCCTTTTGATTCCCGGTTCCCGAAGCAAAATCTTTTAGCGTTTGTAGTGATGTTGTTTTCCGTTCCGTCAGTGGCACTTGGGTTTCAGTTTGCCTTTCGAATAACACTGATTTTTCTTTTATTCGTAACTGCACTGTATGTTAATAAAAGAATTTTTTTTTTACCAGTATTCTACATGATAGCAGCATATTTAATTCAAATGAGAATGTTCCTTTTCTTCAATAACCTTCCAGTTTTCTCATATTACCTCTTCCGTTGTTTGATTAATTCATTCTCTTAAATAGTTAATCCTTACATTGAAAGAAAAAAAATATTGTTAAAAAATCCAGTTATGTACTAAAATATATTGCTTTGTACATAACTGTGGATTTTTTAACAATATTGTTCTTCGCGAGACTGTGAATTTCTTCATAAAAAACAAATATATTAAAAAATTCTTCTGCTATTTTTGAAATGGGCAACCCAAAAAAAACCAAACGGAGCCGTTTTGGCACAAACAGAATTTTGAGCCCTTAACATCCACACTTAACTTCCATAAAGGGGAGTTGGGTTAACAGCTCCTCCTGCATCCCAGCACTATAGTAGATTCACATCAACTGTGCATTTGATGCCTAGGCCCGTCCCTTACGACGCTCCTGATTGGCTGATGATAAGCCAGTCACAGGACTGGAAACTCCGTCTCTCTCGAGAGTTCACACGGGCAGGATGTATGTTCCGTCTCTCCTGAGGGATACGTTTGAAAGAAACATCCCTCAGGAGAGGTAGTGGAACATACATCCTTCCTATGTGAACTCTCGAGAGAGACAGAGTTTCCAGCCCTGTGACTAGCTTAGCAACAGCCAATCAGGAGCGTCGTAAGGGACATTGGCAGAGATCCCTCTTGACTTCGCTTCTCCCACTCGGCGGTTCCCCTATTCTCTCAATCTACGGTCTCGCTTCACATTCACTCGCAAATACCTTCGTGAATTGACTATTATCACCTTTAGAACTGGCGTTGATTTTGTTTAAGCCATCGCAAATAAGAGGGTGATTCAGCTGCTATCATCGAACGTGTTCGCCCCCCCCCCCCCCCTTCCACCGAGAGATCCGGCCAGAAGAGAAGTCGCCCAATAAAGAATTGATTTGTTAACCGATTAAGGTCTCAGTACACGATCTGGGGTCAGTTTGTCCCGATTATCAAAGCATATCCCTAATGGGACGGGGCTAAGAGAATAAGTTTATTGAATAAATGATAATTAAAAATATATATACACACAAACAAATATTTATTACATTTATACAAAATGTAAAATACTGAATTGAAAATATGGACAAATGGACGTAGAGAAGAGGAGAAGATACAGATAACTTGATTCAATTGAAGAAGCAGAGCAAGTACAGACGAAAAGAGAGAGAGAGAGAGAGAGAAACTGCGAAGGTGACCTCATGGCAACGAGGCTGGGTCATCTGGCGCCGACGGTTCTTCCCTTATTGACCCAGATTTCCTTCAATCCGACTTTATCTCCTTTCTTTTCCCCTCACTTATTCTCAGGGTTTCTTCGTCTGTCTGCTGCTGATGCAGACTCTCTCTCTCTCTCTCTCTCTCTCTCTCTCTCTCTCTCTCTCTCTCTCTCTCTCTCCATGAGATTTTCTTTGAATCTTTTTAGTGATGCTTTCATTCTTCCTTTGATCAAATCCTTATCTATATATCACTCAGTAACCACCCCCCCCCCTCTCTCTCTCTCTCTCTCTCTCTCTCTCTCTCTCTCTCTCTCTCTCTCTCTCCTACTACTACTATTGCTTCATCTTAATATCATAAATCCTTTGTTAAGTCCATCGAATCTGACTCTTTCTTGACTAATCCTGAATATCAGGCTGCTTCTGATCTCTCTCTCTCTCTCTCTCTCCTCTCTCTCTCTCTCTCTCTCTCTCTCTATATATATATATATATATATATATATATATATATATATTATATATATATTGTATCAAGTTTCGGGGTCACTATCGGCATAAGTCCGGTTTTTACTATTAAAAAATACATTCCCTTCCCTTATTTCTCATAGGTCTATCTTTCATTTAGAGAACTTTCACTCAAATCCATTCTAAGTCTTTGGATTAAGTGATATCAAGTCTACAGACCGAGGGAAATATAGGCTTTGTCAAAGTAGGTCATCTGGTCAGACATGGAAACTGTTTGTTGACCTTGACTCCCAGGACGTTCGAGACGCAGACTATGCAGTAAGCTGATCCAGGCCTAGAACCATGTTTAATCTTATATTTCTTATGAAATAATTAATGTTTTTATTCTGAAATAATTTTCATAGATCGTAGTTTTTTTTTAGCGTAATTTAGATGTTATAACTGACAAATAAAGAAAAAATACTATCCCCATGAAAGATTTCTAGATGCGCCACTGACGCTAAATGAAAACAGTAATTTCAAATCCACAGATTCGCATTAATTACCGATTGATTGTATCAAAATATAAGACTAATCTTGAAGGCAGTCATCTTGACATGTCAGCTTGATAAAACCATCAATGACCCCCAAAAACAATGTGTTCCAAATCCTTCTGGTTTTCATTGCAAATTGTAATTATTATTATTTCCCGTCCAGGATCATACTGGCATTTATTTCAAGTTGCGTGTGTCTATTGACTGTAACGATTTTCTTTCGTTTCCCCTCATAATTCTCAACCCTCATCAGAGCCCTCATCTGAGGGCAGAACTCGATTTACATTTCCCCTTTGTCCCACATTTGTTCTCCTTCGGTCGCTTCCCCTTCTTTTTTCTCCCCGTGTATCCGTGTTATTACGCTCGTTGTTGTCTTGTTCCAAATGGGTATTTAATTGAACGCCCCTCAGGCTAACTTCAGTCCCCTACGCGTGTCTTCCGTTTTCTTTCTTCCTGTACTGTTTCATCTCGACGGAGGAATTCGTTGTCTCTCATTTTAATTTACTGAATTGGAACCTTGACGCAAGAAGGCATTCATTCATTCATGCAATGCCATATTTCGGACAGAAGAAGAGGGTGGACGCTCTTTCCTGAAAGGGTAAAGCAAGTTTTAATCAAAGCAATCAACAAATGGCACCCCAGAACCGGAAGAGTAATATACGTGTTTTTTCTTTTGCAAATGCGAGGATTATGTTACACACACACACACACACACACACACACACATACGGTTCTTACACCTGTGATAGCAGATCAGTCAAGGGCCACTCTCTGGCACAGGTAGACATACCTGAACACTTCTTGCAATTAGTGAAGTTTATCCACCTGCGTATGCATCAATAGGCGTCTAAGTGCCCAGCTTGAAGACTTGGAAATGTGGTCTCCACTGATGACCTCCATTGATGATATGTATGCATATATTTTTTTTATTGGGAACAGGAAGTTACGTATCTGTTTCATGTTTCCCTGGGGATTAAGGCCAAGGTTGATCATAGGTGCATTTGTGTACACAAGTGTAGTTTTACACTCTTCAATGCCGATGTGTATGTTTGTACATGCGTTCTTTGATTTGAATATGTGTATGCGTTTGTCAATTTTTTTTTACTTGTATTAGTGTCTTTTGTATCCTTCTCTCACATTTTTCGTTTATCTTTCACTATTCACTCAGTGAATAACTTCGTCGAGCACCACTACTCATGGTGTGCGTACAACCTGATCGCCTCAGTAGTACCGATTGGTTATTGTTGTACCTCTTCCAAAGGAACGCCCATCACTCTGGAGCCTTTGGCATTCGCTCTTAGGCCATACCTACAGAGACCAGTAGTGTTATTTTTGTCTATTCTGTCCTCCCCTGTAGATGGAACCACTATCTTCAGCAGCGAGGTGAACGAGAATAGCATAGCTGAAGAGCGAGGTCACAGTAGATGTGCCTGGTCAGATTTGCAATTCTGTTCTGGGCTCTTAACACGTTCCTCAGTGATATCTTACAGGCTGTGCACCTTGCTTAAGGGTAGGCTGGAGATAGCTGCAATACGAGGTAATTTCATTCTTC
Source organism: Macrobrachium nipponense (assembly GCF_015104395.2). Lineage (NCBI taxonomy): Eukaryota > Metazoa > Arthropoda > Malacostraca > Decapoda > Palaemonidae > Macrobrachium > Macrobrachium nipponense. The sequence continues at coordinate 16,620,646 of NC_087212.1, forward strand.
ACTTTCCCGAATAGTCTTTTGCCTCAGTTGCCTTATCAAATAATTGTTGCATAAAAAAAATAAACTATTCAGCGTAGAGGTATTTCTTTGGTATATATATATATATATATATATATATATTATATATATATATATATATATATATATATATATATATCATTCGAGCTTCAAATGTCCTTTAATATCTAATTCACGCTACCTCGGAATTGATATATTTTTTATATATGTACCGAGGGGGAATTTTTAGTTGATAATAATTTCGTCCCCCCATGGGATCGCCCATGGGGGACGAAATTATTATCAACAAAAAATTCCCCCTCGGTACATATATGAAAAATATATCAATTCCGAGGTAGCGTGAATTAGATATTAAAGGACATTTGTAGCTCGAATGATTTATATGAATCACGGTGATGTGATAAGTATATATATATATATATCTTCTTCCTAGCTTAAACCCATTTTTATATGGGGTCGCCATTGCGAATGAGTCGTCTCCATCGATTTCTGTCCTGTGCCTCGTTCTCATTTATACCTTTCAATTCCATATAGTACTTTTTCGCTTGAATTGCAAGTTTCTTTTTACTTTACTTTGGTTTTAAGAAATCCAATAACTCATTTTTTACAGATTTGGCATGAATAATATTTCCATTCTAAATATCCAAATATATATATGCTGTGCCATGAATGACATTTATATTCAAAACATTGAAACACTCTTTCCATATTTCATGGCATGAGTATGATTGATTCCTTTAAAACATTCAAATACCTTTTATTTTTCCTTTTATTTTCTCACGTAATACATTCCTACCAAACATCCTAAATACTATATTTGTCATAGTTTCATTATGAATATTATGATTATACCTCTGAACTACCCGAAACTTATTTTTTCAGAATTTTGCAAAAATTACATTTTCAAAACATCCTGAAAAGAATCAGTCATCTTTCATCTTCTTCTTCTTCTTCTTCTTCTTCTTCTTCTTCTTCTTCTTCTTCTTCTTCTTCTTTTTATAGAGATTAAGTATAATTATTAATATCTCTCCCATCAAACTATCCCAAACTTTCAATTGTTTTCATAATGTGTTGTCACACTTTTCCATTCAGAATATCCAAAAGCTTTGGATTTTTCCAAAATCTTTCTAAACATTTGGAAACCGTTATTTTTTCAGTGGTTTTTTTTTATGAATATTATTCCCCTCTTACTTTAAAACAACCATAAACCTTTTTTTTATTTAATTACCCTTGACGTAGAGAATATTTTCCTTGCGAAACTACTATTTATAATTCGATATTTATTCTTTCAGAATGCTAAAATTCGAAAGTTTTCATATCCACGTCCTTGTAAAATTGCAAAAAAATATATAATTTTTGTTTTTCAAGTTATGGTCTGTCTTCTTAAAATATCCCCTTCCCCCGATATGCCGACACAATTTATGTGATGAATATTATTTTTCCCTACTTCCATACCATCTAAAAGTTCTTTTTTTTCTTCTTCTTTTCTTTTTTACAGTGAAAATGACTATTTTCATAACCTGGACATCGGTTGCTAAGTCATACAGGCAAGTAGAAAGTTCAAATGTCAACTGCGTCATTGATTATTGCAGTAATTATAGCTATAGTTCCGACTATACACTGAATTGTAGTCATAGATATTATAACCATAAATATCATCATACTGGGGCTTCGCACAATTAAAGTTATGAATTTAATTATGTTGAAGTTTTGTTAATAATTGAAGAATAGTTATTACATTTAATGAACGCCATTGCTGCCATTACTTGAAAGTGTAACCAACTAGGATCTATATCAAGAACGAAAGATAAGTAAAAATGTCAAAAAATACGAATGAATAATGAAATAAAACGAATAAATAGTGAAATAAGTGCAGAAACAGGAAATAAGCACACATCAAAAGTCCGGAACACTCAGGTCATTCCTGCAAGCGACTATGGATGCAATATTCAATTCCGTGGGAATGTCGACAAATGGACAAGGCCTGTTAGAATTGAACCGGGGCAGTAATTGTTTTATTTTTTACAAGAGGAAATTCTGTAAAGAGATTAAAATACACGCACGCGCACAGGTATACATACATACACACACACACACACACACACACACACACATATATATATATATAGTTATATTTTTTTGTATATGTATATAAATATGTATAATATATACTACTTTTGCAGTAAACCTTAATGATACAGAAGGTTCAAAGGAAGGGATTCTTTTTATAATTAGTTCCCTGAAGATGAAGGAAGACGAGCCTCTGAAAGCTTAGAAATAAAGTGTTTGTATATACACACACACACACATATATATATATATACATTTATATATATATATATATATATATATATATATATATATATATATATATATATATGTATATGTATATATATATATATATATTATATATATATAAAGGTAACAATCACGAAGGAAAGTGAAACAGTGGAGATGCTGCAAGATCTTTCGACTCGAGGGTCTGCTAAGTAAAGGACCCTTGATTCGAAAGATCTCTTAGCATCTCCACTGTTTCAGTTTCCGTCGAGGCAGCTGTCACCTTTATTTATATATTCATCACGTTCCAAATTTTCGTGATTCAGTAATAAATATATATATATATATATATATATATATATATATATATATATATATATATATATATATATATATATATTCTGGCAAAGATTAAAGACACTTGCTCCACAGAGTGAGTGATCCAGGTTGCTTTCAAACTCTAGGCGAAGAAATAGCAAAATGAGCTCACTACTTTAAAATCAATCGCGCATACTATTCATTTACTGGACAAGCAAGCGCCTTGTGCTAATTTGACTTCAGTAGATTGCCAAGGTGAATCTAAATGTGGGGGCTAGCAACTTCATCCCTAAATGCTGGTACAGAAACAGGACGTTAAAGCTTTTCAATATTTGGTAGAAAACTTTATTTCAAGAATCCACTCTTTTGAACCTTCTGTATCATTGAGGTCTACTGCACAAGTTGTACATATTATATATATATATAAATATATATATATATATATATATATATATATGTATATATATATATATATATATATATATATATATATATATATATGCGTGTGCGTTTATACATCTGAATATGCGTTTTTGTTCGACTTTGAGCCTGTATTCTTAAACATTAGATTTGGGGGCCACATTACAACAATTAGAATGTCATTTTAGATAACTAACAATTTCCCTTAAAGGTAAAATATTCTATTGTTACATTTTTTCAGTTTTGAAAATAAGATAAGAACGAATATTTCCATTTCCAAAAATCATAATAATAATAATAATAATAATAATAATAATAATAATAATAATAATAATAATAATAATAATAATATATTGTAGTCTTTCACGTTAACGATACGAATAGGGACAAGAAACAAAAACAACAGGAAATAACGAAATATTTATTATTATTATTATTATTATTATTATTATTATTATTATTATTATTATTATTATTATTATTATTATTATTCATAGAAGTTGTTCCTTCCATGACATCGCTAACTGAAATAACAGTATACGAGATAACGTATTACACCACCGTTATTAATATACCACTACGGCGCAAAAGAGAGAAATGAAGATGGGTAGGATAAGAGGAAAAGAGATCATGAGCTGATAAAGAAAGTCATCTCCAGTTAATCTTGCGACATTTTTGTGGGACGTTTTTGCGCCGCCGTCTAATGAAGAGAGATGCTCATCAAGGAGGTGACTTAGTCTACCCAGGCTAATGGATTCTTCTTACCTTGAAGATCTCTCTCTCTCTCTCTCTCTCTCTCTCTCTCTCTGTATATATATTATATGTATATATATATAATATATATATATATAATATATATATATATATTCTTATATATATAATATATATATATATATATATATATATACGTATGTGTGTTCGTATCTATAAATACTTATATATACAGATTCTTATACAATATATTATATACATAATTAAAATGTGTATATATATATATATATAATATATATACATATATTATATATAATTATTTAATTTAAACTAATTACATATATATGCCATTGTAATAGCCACAATGCCCTCTTAACTTCTTGAATTCTTTGCTTTTTTTTTTTTTTTTTTTTTTTAGGATACGCTTGTCACTACAAATCCTGAAGATCCAAGTTCAAAGAAATTTAAGAAATTGTGATTTCTGGTACCGGTAAACGAACCTTGGTCCCATAATCACAAAAAAGAGCAAAGAATTCAAGAAGTTAAGATGGCATTGTGGCTATTACAATTGCATGTATCTGGTAAAAAAAGTGACCAGTAGATTCTATATATATATATATATATATATATATATATATATATATATATATATATATATATAATATTGCAGTCACCAAGATATATAGACTTCAGGAGGGTCCATGATAACATGTTAAAAAGGAAAAAAGGCCAAGTTTATTAACTAAAAAAACGTCTGGCCTTGGACGCCATTGTATGTCATTCCCTCTTCTCTCCTGCTTATGGACGATTGGTGTTTTGGTAGTCTCTTTTTGTTTTCTGTTTTATGTACTTTTTATGCTTTTACTTTTTATTGTTTTAACTTGTAAATTTTAATTACTCTGTGAATTCCTTTTATGTTAATAATGTATTTTATTGTGTCTTTTACTTTTCACAGACTGATGATGCACTGAGTCTTTAGTGCGAAACGTTTTTTGGTTAATAAACTTGG
>NC_087212.1:16630398-16632898 GCF_015104395.2 Macrobrachium nipponense
CGTGTGTGTCCGTAGGTATATATACATTTATATATTTATACTCGTGTGTGTATATATGTGTAAATGTTGTTAAGTAATTATAAAGCCCGCCTCGCCAGAGAGGAGTGTCGGTCGAAGTATTACCTTGACATGAAGAAATACCTTGGTTACATCGCTCTGTTTCCCTGTGCCTCTGTTTGCCTCTGATTTAGGTACCTGGCAGTTAATGAATCGTACTGAACTGTAACCAAGTAGGGAAAGGCTTTGGGCTGGAAACTCGTCATAGAAGAATTATTGTAAACCAAGCCTTTAGCCTGTCAGGAGACATTCACTGTATAAGAAGAAAAAGCTAGTAGGTAATTATATATATATATATATATATATATTATATATATATATATATATATATATATATATAATATAATATTTGCGTGTGTGTGTGTGTGTGTGTGCGTAACGCGTAAGTTATGCATTCTTCATAACTTTTAACCCTTTCTACTTCTGTTCACCTGTCTCTCATGTATAAATACATTATTCCCCTCACGTTGTTATATCCCCATTCTCTCTCTCTCTCTCTCTCTTTGCTACGCCATTTACGCCCTTCCGGGAACCAACAAGGATAATTATTCCAACATGCAAATTGGGTCTTAAGGAGTACGACGCTCTTAACCCTCCAGTAAACACGAAAATTGGCTGATAGCTTTCCCTAACAACCCTTCTCAGCTTCTCTTATGCAAGCACACAGCATTTTGAGGGGATGGGGGGAGGGGAGAGTAAATGGTAGGGGACCTTAGGTCAAGAAGTATGCGTATGGGCAAGGAATATAAATGACAATAAGGGTAGGGCTGACATTGGCCAGGGATCCGAGGAGTTGGGGAGCTGGACAGATTGATTAGTTGATATATCCGTTAAGGTTATCTTCTCAATGAGTGCTTGATTGGCTTTCGAATGCTCTTCCTTCTGCCGGGTTTCCTTGCTTTTAAAGCTCTTTGCTTCCTCTGAGCTACCCGACCCATTATTTTCAGCTCTGAATTTCTGTATTTATGCTTTGTATCGTGTATGTGTGCATATCTTGTGTAATAATAATCATCATCATCATCAATGTCATAATTATTGATGCTATTTTTAGAAAAATAATGCCAGTGTTTTTCAAGAGTGCCATTATTATTATTATTATTACTATTATTATTATTATTATTATTATTATTATTATTATTACTATTATTATCATTATTATTATAGTTCTTAAAAATTTGTGAAATATTAATTAAAATTCATGAAAATTATAGTAATAAATAATTATGGTATTAATTCACACAAATATATAGTTTTTAAAATAATAATAATAATAATAATAAAATAATAATAATAATAATAATAATAATAATAATAATAATAATAATAATAATAATAATAATAATAACCTTGAAGGACTTCACAATACTGGATGCCTTTACGCTTGTCAAGTTCCTTAAAGGTCAGATGTGAGTGTCGAATAACATTTCATAAATTACAGGTTCTAAAATGTCTTGCCTACATGTCGTCAGCTTCTAAATCGAGCTTAAATGTCACTACGTCTAAAATTAATCAATTTAATCAAAATCGAGAGAGAGAGAGAGAGAGAGAGAGAGAGAGAGAAGAATTAATGCTATTAGTCCAATAACCAGAGAACCACTCTTAATTTTGAAGTCTTTTGACCAAGCGTGCTTGTGCTACTTTTGTTAGCGAGTTTGCGTGTATATGTGTTTTAGAGAGAGAGAGAGAGAGAGAGAGAGAGAGAGAGAGAGAGAGAGAGAGAGAGATTTAATGCTATTATTCTAACAAACAGAAAACCACTCCAAACCTCTGAAAGCTTTTGTCCATGTGTGCTTGTGTGTGTGTGTGTGTGGTGATTGAGAGAGAGAGAGAGAGAGAGAGAGAGAGAGAAGAGAATGTATATGAGTGCGTGGATTTTATACGCAGGACATGAGGTCCTCCTCTGCAGGTGACGTGTATAGCGTGACAGACACGTACTGTTCGTGACGCTACCAATTGGTTATTTACATTAGCTGCCTCTGCTAGGCTCCATACTATAAATGGATATCGTTTTATGGAGGAACAGCACAATGTTATTAGCTTCACTCACTCGCCTGGCCGTTGTAGCTACATTGTAACCCATTGCCGCTAAGTTTCAGTGATGTTCAACCAATCTTATGGGACAATAAGAAGTGCCATTCTGTTTTTGTCATTTATCCAATGGAGGATTTGTTGTGTAACGTATGTTTGCTCCCACTTGCTGTCAGGGCAAACTTGCTATTGTGTTTTGGCTAAATCTGCAACACCATCAACGGTAATAATAATAATAATAATAATAATAATAATAATAATAATAATAATAATAATAATAATAATAATAATAATAATAATAATAATAATCACTTCAAGGCCCTACACCCACGAATAGCAGAACAACTCCAGCATTGTATCTCAAATCACCAAGCACCCAAATGGATGACCACAGGAAGAACATCCTTAGTACAAA
>NC_087212.1:16637898-16662898 GCF_015104395.2 Macrobrachium nipponense
TACATGAGGGCTGTTAGTAAAGAATCCTTTACCCATTTTTTCGAAATAAACGTGGGCCACCCCACTTCCTCTTCATTCAGTCAACGTCGTCGAGACCTTACGGCAAAAACACGTGAGACTTTTCAGGATAAGTTTGACGTCGATTCCATCTTCCTTCGTTATTCCTCCGTCTCTCGCTCTTGCTTTGAAGTCTCACCGAGTAACGTGAACCTTGAGACCGCTCGTGACACTCGCTATGTGACGCTGCATTCAGTAACGCCACGAGATAACATTGCACTCACCTTCGGCATATGCTATGAAAGTATAGCCTTCGACACGCCCACCCGAGAGCTGCCGCCTCCTGTCTTATTGATCTCACCAGTCTGCCACCCACGCCCACGCACACGAGGAGAGAGAGAGAGAGAGAGAGAGAGAGAAGAGGGAGGACGTGGAAGGAAAAAGAGGTGATTTCAGGGGAGCTGAACGGGGAGAGAGAGAGAGAGAGAGAGAGAGAGATGGTTTGGTCTAGGAGGAAAGCGGGAGGAAAGAGAGAGAGAAAGAGGGGAAGGGGGGAGGCAGGAGTTGCATTGGACAGTTGCCAGTTACTGCCAGAGAGACAATACAGCTTTAAATATTCCTGCAAGGACTTGATAATTGTTTTTTTTTATTATTTTTAGCTCCTGAGGTAGCTTCAGGACTTGGCGAAAAGAAAATAAATAAAGATCGTTGATCACCTTTATCTCTTCCTCGACTTTCGGTGATCAGCGTTCGGGCTTCCGGATGATCGTGTAATTAGAAAAGAATTAGAGCAAATAGATTACCGAAGCCGGGGATTAAAGCTTTCGAACGCATGCATATTCTGTCTCATGGAGCTAAGGCTATTAAGGATATGGATGTGCGTCTCAATAGACGGTTTGTATTTTTTGGCTGAGTTTTATATATATATATATATATATATATATATATATATATATATATATATATATATACAGTCATTCACCAGCTCTCTCTCTCTCTCTCTCTCGCTCTCTCTCTCTCTCTCTCTCTCTCTCCTCTCTCTCTCTGTATACATATCCTGGACTTTGTTAAAGATTAAAAAAAAAACATATAAAAAGTTGTAATGTTTCAAATGATAGCATTTTATCTCGCATTCACTAGTTTTATCTATAACTTCTTTGTAAATTCGTGAGTATTCGTTCTCATTCACTTGGCTCTAAAACTGTAGAACAGTATTATTGAAGATGTCCTAGGTATGAATGCTTCCGTCTAGATATTCTACAAACTTAATAATAATAATAATAATAATAATAATAATAATAATAATAATAATAATAATAATAATAATAATAATAATGGGCGTAATGTCTGTCTGTCTGTCATTCAATCACGGCAAAACGGCTGGTCAGATGGGCATGAAACTTGACAGGGTTATAGTGGGGACCCCTAAGATGGTTTGTAATGGGGTTTCATCCAACCTACCCCCCTCCTTTGTAGGGGGTGGGGGTGAGAAGGGATTCCCTGAAACGGAGCTGTTTCTGGTCGTGAAACGAGGCTGGTTATCCCCGTTGACTTAGTTACTTTACGAATTTGCATACATAATTTCTGTACAACTTCCCCGGAGAAAGTCACGAATATTTCAGCTCAGACACAATAGAAGATGAAAATTATCATCAATATCCGCAAGATTTTTTGAATAACTTTAATCCATCGGGACTGCCAGTGCACAAAATAATGTTGAAGAAGTACTGCCCGGTAATGTTGCTTCGGAATTTCGATCCTGCAACGGAACGAGGCACACCGTTTTGGAGCTAAACTCCCACGTTATCGAAGCAGTGATAGCAACGGGCCCTCACACCGGCAAACGTCTGTTCATCCCCCGGATTCCTCTGATGCCTTCAGACAACCCGTTTCCGTTCTAGTTACGGTGCAGGCAGTTTCCCAATAACCTTGCCTTCTCATTCACTGCAAACAAGTCGCAGGGCCAGACTTTGGATCGTGTTGGTGTGTTTCTGCCGTCACCCATGTTCACGCATGGCCAACAGTATGTGGCGATGAGCAGAGCAACTGACTCTGCTAACTTGAAATTAAGTTGTGGACAAACTGATAATATTGTGTACAAAGAGGTTCTGTAGTAGGTATGTATAAAAATCGCCCTTATTTTAATATTGCTGAACAAATAGTACATATAAATTTTTCACTTCTGCACCCGTATTTCATCACCCATCGTAGATGGGTAAGTTTGCTAGTAATGATAATAATAATAATAATAATGATAACGATAATAATAATAGTAATAAATGTACACAGATCAGTGGCCGATTTTTTACTTGTTCCTTGTAGGTGGCCTGTTGTTCATTCAATAATAATAATAATCACAGATCAGTGGCCGTTTTTTTACTTGTTCCTTGTAGGTGGCCTGTTGTCCATTCAATAATAATAATAATAATAATAATAATAATAATAATAATAGTTGGGAAGTACACCTTCTCTTAAGCAACTTCTGCTGAAAATAATGGCTGATTCAGCTGAGTTAATTTGATACAGGACTTTCTCAAGTTCCATTGTTGATTTTTCAGTATTGCTTAGACTGGCAAGCAATGTGCCAATGGAGGATATGTCAAAAACAGTGGTATTCATAATACTAATTATTATTATTATTATTATTATTATTATTATTATTATTATTATTATTATTCTGAGTGATTCACTCAAGAACCTAACCAGAGCGATACCGTCCACTATGGGAAATGACAAAGCCGTATCCTATTATTATTATTATTATTATTATTATTATTATTATTATTATTTACTCAAGAACCCAACCAGTGCGATATTATCCTCTATGGGAAATGACAAAGCCGTATCCTATTATTATTATTATTATTATTATTATTATTATTATTATTATTATTATTATATTATATTATTTATTCTTGATTTATCAAGAACCCAACCAGTGCGATACCATCCACTATGCGAAAGGACAAAGCCTTTTCCTATTGTCAGTTGCACAATACCATAAAAACTTGAAGATTCTATCACATTTCATATAAACTTTAAAATACTTTGCATGAAAATTCCTCATAGTTTGCAACTAGCTTCGTAATGTGGATATTCTTGAAAGCTTCGGGTAAATGTATTGAATTAGTCAAGTCATTCATGCCATCGTGTTATTTGCGGAAGGAACTCTGTTTAGATATGTTTGCTTGGTTATGCTAACACAAAATTTATCATTGTATTTTTTTCTGTCTTTTTTCGATAGTTCTATGTCCTTTACAGCGGTGTTGGAGGTTAGGTGTATATATATATATATATATATATATATATATATATATATTATATATATATATAGGGTGCTTCAGCATTCAATTATAAAAAGTCCAGAAGGAGGTCCATGATACTATAGTTTAAAAAGGCAAAGTTTATTTCATATGAGACGTTTCGCACAACTGTGTGCATCAATCAGTCTGTGAATAAAAATACAAAGACATATTAAAATCATATAAGGAATTCACAATTTTAAAAATAAAAGTCTAAAATAGATTAAAAAGAGCAGTAAATAAAAAGAGAGACTACTAAAAACACCAACCGTCCATGGATCATAGGTGAAGATGGAATGAGTTACAGTTGGCAGAGAGAAGCGACGGCAACTATGCCAGGTACAGAGGTGACGAGGACAAATTACCGTTTAATGAGGGCACCAGTCTTTTAATATATAACGACTCAAGAGTTGTTAGTTGGTCAGGATGTTTTACATAATCAATTATTGTAAAATGTTCTTTTTTAATTTCAGTCTTGCATATTATTGAGTGGTTTCTGATATTGGAAATTCTGGTTGTTTATCCTTTGACCTTGTACGGAAGCTAAAGCCCAAATGCTACAATATCTGACCCTCAGCAACCTCCGAGTCGATCCAACGTAAGAGCCCGGACATCCAGGGCATGTGTATATATATATATATATATATATATATATATATATATATATATATATATATATATATAGATAGATAGATAGATAGATAGATAGATATATACCTATATATATATATATATGTTAGATATTATATATGCTTATAGTATATATTATATTAGAGAGAGAGAGAGAAGGAGCGCGGGGGAATATTTTTATATGCAATGTCTTGTGAGTTCTTCGAACTATATTGATTTCCTTCTTCTTCCTCGTGTATTGTCTTCATTAGTCCCATCTCCCGCTTTGTCCTCTTCATTTCCTGCGTTATTTCATATTCCCTCGACGTCGAAATTCAATTTTCTGTCTCTTTCTGCTTTGTTATCGTATGTTCTTTTAAAGATAAATGGCGCTCATGGTGGTGTTATTGTTATTGTTATTGCAATAGTATTTGTTGCAGCAGCTGTCTTGTGATTTGTAGTTATTGTCATCTTTGTTGCTTTCGGTAGTTTTCTGTCAAAGAAAACTATTGAGATGGCTATTTGTCTGTCCGTCCGCATTTTTTCTGTCCGCCTTAAGATCTTAAAACCTACTGAGGCTAGAGGGCTGCAAGTTGCTATGTTGATCGTCCACCCTCCAATCATCAAACAAGCCAAATTACAGCCCTCTAGCTTCAGCGGTTTTTATTTTATTTGAGGTTAAGTTTCCATTAATGATAAAATTACATCTTTCAATTCTGTCAAATATGTCACATGAAGCAGATGTTCCTCATCGCCCTTATCACATCAATGCTTCCCAAACTTTTCAGGGACTTTTCCCTTGTGGCTGTCTTATTCCCCCTCTCTTCCCCCTCCCCCAAAGGAAAGGGGGTGGGTGGGGGGATCCTCCCCATGACGATGTGTCTTTCCTTTCCCATTTTAGGCTTTTCTTGGGAGGCAACGCTTTTCTGGGTAATTTTAATTTTCATGTGTCAAGGAGGGAAAAAATATAGTGTCATTGCTCTCTTTTCGTTTCACACAAATATACGTTGCACACACACACACACACACACACACACACACACACATATATATATATATATATATATATATATATATATATATATATATATCCCTTGTTGGAAATGTACACTGGAGCTGAGATACTGAAAAGTTCCAGGCTTGATGTATATGTGCGCATGTATGTGTGTGGGTTCTTATATACATATGTATGAATGAATTCTCATGTATGTATGAATTCTCACCTACCTTGCTAACTTGAGGGTTAATTCGAATTATCATACTTTCAAATGAAACTTTTATGGTTTGGTTGAATGCTAATTTGCGTTATTTATTTAGCCAACAACTTTTTGTCCTGTTAGTCTTTGAAGTTCATTGCCTGTGTGGCTGTTAAAATTTTTTCGTGTTTGACAATAGCATTACAACTTCAACTTGCTAAAGTAGTTCTCTCTCTCTCTCTCTCTCTCTCTCTCTCTCTCTCTCTCTCTCTCTCTCTGTCTTTCTCAAGACATCAGTAACTCTTGCTCCCACTTGTCTGACTACCCGCCTGGTTTTATGTTCGAATTTCTGTTAAGTCTCTCTCTCTCTCTCTCTCTCTCTCTCTCTCTCTCTCTCTCTCTCTCTCTCTCTCTCTTTCAAGACGTCAGTAACTCTTGCTCCCACTCGTCTGACTACCCGCCTGGTTTTATGTTCGAATTTCTGTTATGTCTCTCTCTCTCTTTCTCTCTCTCTCTCTCTCCTAATCATCGAAACGGCCCAATATCATCTCAGATTCTCCCTCAAAGGATCCCCAAAGGCCATAAATAAAAAAGGAGGACAAGTCCTGAACTTCAGGGTCATAGGACACTCTTCCCAAGACACTTCCTCCTTCCCCAAAGCACCCCAGACCTTCCCCCCTTCCCCCTGCCCCCCAGCGTTTCCCTGGTAGGAAAAGGAAAGGAAGATCTCAAATTAAAAGCCGTCTTAAAAATGTGTCTCTCATTTGCTGGATTTTATCGACCAATTCCCTAAACGTTATTGGAGTCTGTGAGTTGGAATCACTTCTACTAGGTTTAGGAGGTGGTCAGTTGTGCGCATTTGTCGTGTGTATTAAATGCGTGTATGCTTATGTGTATGCATACGTGTATATGCATGTGTATAAAGGGCACATCCACGAATGACAGTAAAGTCGAAAGGCCTAGCACCGCTCCATTGTTTCATTTTCCGTCGTGGAGTTTGCCTTTATTTATATATTCATCACGTTCCATATTGTCGTGATTGAGTTATACATACATTTGTATGTAAGAATGTTTGTGATATATATGTGTGTGCGTGTTTATTCATATAAATATATATATATACATATTTGAATATATATTGAAAATATCCACACCCTTCAAGTCATAATCCTTCATAGGGGATGGGGTCAGACACAAGACTAGACACCAATTAATTATCTGCCCCGTCCATACATTAACTGCTGAATTGTGGACGATCCCCATGTAGAATACATGACATCAGCTTATCAACAGCGTGTCAACCCCACCACATACAATTCACCTCAATCTCGCAGTTTATCTCTTAAGGGCCTTTCTTTCTAATACTTCTCTCACATTAATATATCCCTTATTTATTGGCTATGGCTTGAGAGAGGTGATAGCCTTGAGGTTTTCAGCACATATGTGTGATGTAGGTATTATAAGATTGTTATTGTCAGAACTGATGGAGATACGATGTCGTGGGAGAGTGTGGTTTTGTGAAAAGTAATTTGTTTAGGACAATTGGATGGGTATGATTTTACTCTTCAGTGGTTATTCTGGAATCTTCTTCGTCTCCCTATTTATCCATATTTCTGGTCTTTCTGTCCCCTTCTCATATTTTGTCTCTTCCACACTCGACTTGCCATCTCTCTCTCTCTCTCTCTCTCTCTCTCTCTCTCTCTCTCTCTCTTTCATCTGCTCCATCACGATCCGTACTTCTGTTCTTTCTGTCTCCACTCATTACCTTCCGTCTCTCTCTCTCTCTCTCTCTCTCTCTCTCTCTCTCTCTCTCTCTCTCTCTCTCTCCCTTCTAGGGTATTAGGTCGTCTTCAGTCCCTCTCCCCCGGCCACTTCATTAACAATCTCCACTTTGGGAGTCAGAGGCGAAACGTGCCATCGAAATTAATTGGCGCCTCTGGATGGGATGATAAGTTGAATCTTTCAATTAGATGCGCTTTATCACACTCGGGGCAGGCAGGCAGGGCGCTTCTCTCTCTCTCTCTCTCTCTCTCTCTCTCTCTCTCTCTCTCTCTCTCATCGTCTTTGTTTAGGTTTCGTTCTCTGTCTCCCTCTTCCTCTTTTTCTAAGGATACGTAAAATTATATAAAAAACTCTCTCTCTCTCTCTCTCTCTCTCTCTCTCTCTCTCTCTTGTGTAGGTCTCGTTCCCTCCGTTTTTCTCATCCTCAAGGATACATAAAATTATAAAACTCTCTCTCTCTCTCTCTCTCTCTCTCTCTCTCTAAGAATACATAAAATTATATAAAATCTCTCTTCTCTCTCTCTCTCTCTCTCTCTCTCTTTGTGTAGGTCTCGTTCTTTTTGTATTTCTTCCCCTCTTTGCCTAAAGATAAATAATTAATATATATACGTATATATAATTCTCTCTCTCTCTCTCTCGTAGTAGCCATCTTGCTTGGTGAGACGTACCCGCGTGAAGTCACAATAATCAACAGATATCACAAGTTTAACATACGACTAGAATTTGAGAAATATCTAGAAGTGTTCGTGAACTACGGTGATAAGATTAGTGTGAAAATAGTAGGATAAAGCGTCTTCTAAGTTAGTTTATCAGTGTAATACTATAAATCAGAACAAGATGGCAGTAGTTACCAACTGCGGGAAAAGGTGGCGTAATTTGGCGTGCTTAGCAGATTCACAATACGATGAGGTAGCAGGAAGGGAACTGCTCATTTCTCATCTATGAATCAGCAACAGTCCTAACCGAAAAAGATACAAAGCATTCATAGATATTAAGGAAGATAATCCATCCTTCAAACTGGAACAAATCTAATGAAAACATCTTGAAAATAATTGAAGAAGTTCCAAATAAAATCCAAGTGGTCAAGAGACTCATAAAGAAAATATACATAAACCAACATATTCCGACAAAGAAAATGAAATAAGGTAAATCTTGTGAATATACTATTGATGCCATTAGGAAAAAGAATGCCAGCATGCAAACTGTGTAAGTTTGGTATAGCATAGTCAATCACAAAACCTAATCATAAAATGTGCTGCATGCAACATTCCGACCATCACAGTGTGCTGAGGTAATACAGATTTGGAGAAAAGATACAAGAATTTTTTTGTTCAACATGTCTATCATGGATAGACAATGTTATTAAATCAAGATTTGAATGTAAAAATAGTTGGGATGAAGAAGAAGAGGAATGAGGAAGAAGAAGAAGAAAAAGAAGAGAGGAAACGTGGAATACTAGAGAATTAAACAAAAAAATACAGAAAAACATAAGGTCAACAAGAACAGATTTATTATGCAGAGGATATTGCAGAAACGGAGAAAATTGCAGATTCAGACACAAAATGAATAATTATGATGAAGGAAGATCAAATATTATGGAAAAAGTTGGATTTTTTAATGTCAGAATTTCTGGAAATGAAAAAAAGAACAACATACCAGAACAGGAAAGAGACATGGGAAAATCCTTATTACTACCAGTATTAAATAAGAAGGAGAAAACACGCAAACCATCATAGTGATGAATGCGCAGGGTTTAGTTACGAGTAACTCAAAAAGAAAAATAGAGTACTTAGAAGAACTAACCCAAAAATGAAAAGAAAATAGATATAATGAATATAAAGTGAAACCTGGTATTCCCAAGAGACTGGGAATGATGATCAAATAAAAGGGTTCCAAAAACTTATAGATCAGATAGAAAAAATAGGAATCAAGGGGGAACCGCAATATATGGGAAAGACAAAAAACAAGGAAAAATATATGAGAAATATAGTAACTCAGAATGTGAACTAATTGCGGTAGAATTTGAATCTGAAAAATTGATGAAACATAGTAATATATGACCTCCTAATACTAAAGAGTTTGACATAATAATTGAAAAATTGGATGATATATGTAGAACTCACAAGGACTGGACATTCTCCTATCTGGTGACTTCAACTTTCCTTTCGTAGAATGGAAAGAACGAATAGGAGATTGTGGTTGTACTTATACATATAAAAAAGAGAGTAATAGTAGTGCAGAAGATAAGAGGCAATTTGAAAAGCTATTAGATATGCTACTAATAACAACAACCATTCAAACAAATAAATCACCTGCCAACAAGAAAGGAAATACTTTAGACCTAGTATTGTGAACGAGATGAATTATGTTAAAGAAATAATAGTTTATAATGCGAGTATTTCAGACCATAATGCCATAGAATTAACGTTCATTCCAAAGCAAGTGAAAATAGAGATAAGCAAGAATGAAAAAAAGTGGGAAGGATATGGAAAATACAACTTCTACAGTAAAAATATAAAATGGTCAGAAATTAATGAAGAATTAAACAAAGATTGGGATAACATTTTCGTAAGTGATGACATAAGGGTAAATACGGAGATATTATATAAAATATTGGAGAAAATAGTGGAAAAATATATACCGAAGAAGAAAAGTAAACATCATTCATGCATACCAAGAGACAGAAGGATCTTGTTCCAGAAAATCAGAAAGTGGAAAAAAAGGTCTTGCAAAAGAAAAAAATGCATGGAAAGTTATAGAAACTAAAAAGTAAGATAGAAAATGCAGAACAAAAGATTATACAATCAAAAGAAAATGAAAAACGGGACTTGGAAGAAAAAAACCCTATTAAATATCAAGCAAAACCCCAAACTATTATACTCATATGCGAAGAAGATGAATAAAAGAAAGAATAAAGAAATAGGCCCTCTGAGAATTGAAGGGAGATTAACGAATGAAAAAAAAGGAAATTTGCAACATACTGGCAGAACGCTATAAGAGAGAATTCACCCCTAGAATAGATAATGAAGATAATGATATAGAAGTAAGGGATGAAAATAGTGAAATATTTAGCTGACTAGATATTAAATTGAAGCTGATATTGTGCAGGCTATTAATGAAATTAAAAATGGAGCTGCTGCAGGGCCTGATGGAATTCCTGCTATTTTGTTAAAGAAAGTAGTTCATTCTATCGCAAAAGCCACTTGCAATATTATTAAGACAAAGTGTAGATACAGGCAAGATATGAATGAGCATTAAATTAGCATATATTACCCCTACTTTCAAAAGTGGATCAAGACTAGAGGCAAGTAATTATAGGCCTGTGAGTCTAACATCACATATTATGAAAGTGTATGAAAGGGTAATGAAGAAAAATATTATGAAAACATTTAATAAAAAATAAATTTGTTTAATAAAGGGACAACATGGGTTCGTACCGGAAAAAGTACACAAACCCAACTGTTAGTCCACCGTGAAAACATATTCAAAAATATGAAAAGCGGAAATGAACAAGATGTGGTTTATTTAGACTTTGCAAAAGCTTTTGATAAAGTAGACCATAATATATTAGCGAAGAAAATTAGAAAACACAATATCGTGGATAAAGTAGGAAGATGGTTAAAAGAATTTTTATTACACAACAGAAACAGATAGTTATTGCAAACGACGAGAAATCGGATGAAGCCAAGGTAATATCCGGTGTGCCGCAAGGTACGGTGTTAGCTGCAATACTGTTTGTTATTATGATTGAAGACATAGACAATAATGTTAAGATTCGGTAGTGAGTAGTTTCGCAGATGACACAAGAATAAGTAGAGAAAATTACTTGTGATGAAGATAGGAACGCTCTACAAAGAGACCTTAACAAAGTATATGATTGGGCAGAGGTAAATAGGATGGTATTTAACTCTGATAAATTTGAATCATAAATTATGGAGACAGAGAAAGAAAGCTATATGCATATAAGGGACCTAATAATGAGACCATCACAATAAGGAAGCAGTTAAAGACCTTGGTGTGATGAGAATAGGAACATGTTATGCAATGATCAAATAGCAACTCTGTTGGCAAAACTGTAAAGCAAAAAATATGGGAATGTTGTTACGGCACTTCAAAACAAGAAAAGCTGAACACATGATTATGCTTTATAAAACATATGTTCGTAGTCCCATCTTGGAATATTGCAATATGATATGGTACCCACACTATCAAAAGGATATTGCACAAATAGAGAGTGTACAAAGGTCATTTACAGCTAGAATAGAAGAAGTTAAGGACCTAGTCCTAACTGGGTAAAGACTACAATTCTTAAAAATTAATAGTAGTCTAAGGAAAGGAAAGAAGAAGAAAACGCTACATGATAATTCAGGCATGGAAACAGATAGAAGGAATAGCAGAAAATATCATGGAACTAAAAATATCAGAAAGAGCAAGCAGAGGTAGATTAATAGTGCCCAAAACTATACCAGGAAAAATAAGGAAAGCACACAGGACATTAATCCACTACGCACCAGCATCGATAATGCAGCGTCTATTCAATGCGTTGCCAGCTCATCTGAGGAATATATCAGGAGTGAGCGTAGATGTGTTTAAGAATAAGCTCGACAAATATCTAAACTGCATCCCAGACCATCCAAGATTGGAAGATGCAAAATATACCGGAAGATGTACTAGCAACTCTCTGGTAGACATTAGAGGTGCCTCACACTGAGGGACCTGGGGCAACCCGAACAAGATGTAAGGTCTGTAAGGTAAGGTCTTCTCTCTCTCTCTCTCTCTCCTCTCTCTCTCTCCTCTCGCCTTTATTAATTAATCTTATCTCAACAAGTGGAGCAGCGCCGCCTCTTCGTTGCCGTGGAAACGGTCAAATAAGCGTGTTTGTTACGCAGAGGCAAATGACGTCATCACTGTTCTTTTCCAAATACTTATATGAAAAGAGACTAAACTATAATAAAAAAAAATAGGAATCATTTTCATTATATTCATCGTGCCTTAAAATAAATTAAGACTATTTACTTAGGGTTTTATACTACAACTGTTTATTTTATTTTTTTAATAGTAATAATTATTTACCAGTGATTTCTTACTTAGTAGTTATTTTCTTGTATATTATTATTGTTCTTCAGTCTATTCCCCCGTTTATTTATGCACGAGTAATCGATTATTATTATTATTATTATTATTATTATTATTATTATTATTATTATTATTATTATTATGACAGACTACATATACCCAAATGTTTAATAGTCTACTGGTAATGAATTCCAATACTGACACTTGCCGACGTCCACTCCAGCCAAACTTCTCTTAACTTTTATCCTGTGTTCAAGCGCACAACATTAAGGTACAACATACCTTGTCCTGATCATTAGGACGGTGCGTAAAGTCCTCAGTATCAGGGCCTCCTCTTATATTAAAGTCAGTGGATTGCAGCGCCTCAATACCATATGTTTTGTGTAATGAGAGGAACCGCTATTGATTTATAGGCCGTTTTGGTGGCTTTGTTTTTTTATATTCAATTCTCAATATATAGGTTCCGTACCTTTGGCTGATTACTGTATGTGTGTATGTATGTATGTGTATGTATGTCTATGCATACATACATATATATATACTATATATATATATATATATATGTATATTATATTAACTGTATATACACCACATATACATATATATATACGTGTATGTAAGCTAATACCAGACAGGAAATGATAGGCAGAAATCCAAGCGCTTTCGTCTTTATACTAAGACATTAGTAAAGACGAAAGCACTTGGATTTCTGCCTATCATTTTTCTGTGGTATTCGCTTATTTAATAAGAAGTCACGTGCATCTACTGTGATTTTTTAAGCATATATATATATATATATATATATATATATATATATATATATATATATATATATATAAATCTTCTCTATTTCCTCAAGCCGTCAAGATTAACGATAATCCGAAGGTTGTGGTCGGAAGAGCAGAAGTCCAATCATCGAAGGGAACGTCCAATAAACTCCCCAAATTAATCCCAATATGATTTCAATGTTTAGATCTCCCTTCTCTGTATTACGACCAGAAGATCATAGTTAAAGCCGTTAACCAATTTATATATGTATATATTACTTTGTGACTCATATTGGGATCGACCCAGGTCTTTCGGCCGACGGCATGGGCGTTGTCTATCCTAAGTACCAGTATATATATATATATATATATATATATATATATATATATATATATATATATCTATATATATATACATACATTATTTTATAATATATATATAAATATATATATATTTATTTGTATATATATATATATATATATATATCATATATCATATTTTATAGTAATGTCAGTTTCAGAATTATTGAGACTTGTAGTTCACAGCTCTAAATATGTAGAGTGATTGGCTTTATTTTTTTTTTTTTCCATAAAACTTTGAGCGTGTTTCGAACAAAGTGTTTCAGTCTAATCATCTCATTTCTTCTGCTACTAATGATCTAAAGTTCTCGGCTTTTGCTCGGAAAGTTAATCTGAGGCTGCCAAATGAAGGCAAATCTCTATACAACTTTTTTCTTTTTCATGGACAACTTTGCTTGTTTTGAGTCTGTATTATTAATTGGTTAGTGTCCTTCCTTCACCGCGCTATGTTTATTAAAAGGGGAGTCAAACAGATTCACGAAAGTTCTCAGTAGAGATTTATTTATAATGAATATGTGTTCCCTCTCAATAGATTTATTTATAATGAGTATGTGTTCCCTCTCAATAGAGATTTATTTATAATGGATATGTGTTCCCTCTCAATAGAGATTTATTTATAATGAATATGTGTTCCTTTACGTAACTGTGGATCTGTTTCTCCATTATTATTATTACTATTATTAATATTATTATATTCATGCGAAACAAGCGCAAAATGTCATTGCTTCGCAAGGAAACTTTTGCAATACAGAATTGCATGAATTCGAGAGCAGTCAGTGAGCGCAAATATCCGGTAGCTGCTGTTCCATTATGAAATGATAATGTTCAGAGATTTTTTATCCGCATCCTGATTTTGAAAGCTAAATCATTCTTCCCCGTGCCATAGCCAACACCGCCACGACATATCATGGCGATCCTTCGATAACTTCTCGAAGTATCTAATGGATAAACAAAAACTCTTCAATTCGTAATCTCCATCGAAGTGCGTTTGCGGGAGAAATCGTTTCCAATAGCAGAGGTCAATAAAATCATTAGAAGACGAACAGGCCGCTGTAATTTCGCGTCGACGCTCAATATCCCTCTCCTAATTAATGGAATTGCAACATTGCGTACCGATGACAAGAGCGAGCGAGCGCGTCGCTCACTTCTTTTGTTTCTAGGAAACTTTACGACTCCCATTAACATGCAGAGGGTCCAGCTCAGTCAACGGGGGGAGGCGCCAGGTGAAAAGAATGCCAGATTTTATTTTCCATTCAGCGAGTCCGCAAGGGCGCACTGCGGCATTCATTCGTCATAAAAAAAGAAATCGGCCCTTCGTGTTGTTTCCCCTTCTCCCAGGTGCTTCCAAGACTGGACCGGCGGTGCCACCAGTTTCCGATTCCTCGTCTTGCGACTTCGAAGCTCTTAGCTCGGACGTCATTTTCCCGTATGGAAGTACGAATGCCCCCCGGAAACAAACAATTGAAAAATAATGGAATCTGCAGGGTATTTGCTACAAAAAACACAGCCCTATGCAGGCTGAGAGGCCACTGGTGAAAACCGTATTAGGGAGGCATTGAACGAACAATTGAATGACCAGTATATTCACACGACCCCCGGTGAGCCGAGAGCGAACTCACAAAGCTGGAGTCGCCCAATCGGAGAAGGTGGATTTAAGCAAGGGACGACATTGTCCCTTTTCTCTGTCGGGTGCCGCACTCGCACTAACGTGTTCACACATGTGCGCGCGCTCGTACACGCACACGCGCTCGTCCACACATGCTCAAGCAGTGCCAATGGACTCTGCAGACAGGAGAGAGAGAGAGAGAAAAAAATGGGCTTTAATCTTGCCTAAGGTGGTCTTAGAATAACAAAGGTAGACTTTGTAATGAAGAGGGTTTTTTTCCTGAGATACTAAGAAGGACTTTGGAGGGACAAAGGTAGACAGATGTATGAGAGAAAATGACGCATCTAAATTGTAAATGAGGAAGATGGCTTTAGGTGACAAAGGGAGGCCGAAGTGACGAAAGAGGACCGGGGCATCACAAAGGTGAAATTTAGACTGAATAATGCCTATTGTAATATGAAAAAGTTGGACTTTAGAATAGGAAAGATTATTTCCGAAAGAGTGAAATGAGCTTTTGAAATAGGAGGTGGACTTAACAATAAAATAGAGGGACTTTATAGATGAAACGCCGGGTTTAAAATGATAGACTTTGACTTTAGAATGAAGAAGGAATTTGTGAACTTCATTAGGAAGGAGAGTTCAGATATATGAAATGTAAACTTTAAAATGACAAAGGTAATCTTTTTATAACAAAGGAGAACTTTGGATGGCAGGAACTCAATTTAGATTTAAAAAAAGACAAAGTAAAATTTAGACTGAGAATGCTGGAACTCAGCTTAAGAATGATAAAGTTCGATTATACAAAACAAATTATTTAGACTGAAGAATGATGAAACTGGTCTGAAATATAAAAAATAAAATGACCGAATTTAGTAAGTGAAAGGGGAACTCAGGAAGTATTTTAGAAGAAAAAGCCTATTTACATTTCTTGGCCACGTATGACGGAAACAGGAAAAATGGCGACGGATAAGCAGACGGAAGGTTACGTGAAAGAGGGAGAATAGAAGCAGGGGAAGAGATCCAGAGGTTAGCAGAAGAGGGAAATAAACTGGTATGAATAAAGTATTTAAATGAATACCTGAAGAAATAAAGTACCAAAACCTGATGTAATAGATAATTGAATGATACACTGTTAACTAAATCCATTTATAAATCACAGTACAAAATAAAAAAAACAAGTAAGAAACCGAACATTTGACTCAGTTGATTAATTCGTTTATGAATTACTAAGCAACTGCTGAGACCCAATCAGTGGAGGCCATCTTCAAGCGGATATCGATCAAGCGTAAACTCGGGTAAACGCTGGCACGCATTGTCCGTCACTCTGCTCCAATTTTGGCTACGACTTTAGGAAACGTTCAAGTGAAAATTTAATCACCCTAATTGTGTCAGAGGTAGATTAATAGTGCCCAAAACTATACCAGGAAAACTAAGGAAAGCACACAGGACATTAATCCACTACGCACCAGCACCGATAATGCAGTGTCTATTCAATGCGTTGCCAGCTCATCTGAGGAACATATCAGGAGTGAGCGTAGATGTGTTTTAAGAATAAGCTCGACAAATATCTAAGCTGCATCCCAGACCATTCAAGATTGGAAGATGCAAAACATACCGGACGATGCATTAGCAATTCTCTGGTAGACATTAGAGGTGCCTCACACTGAGGGACCTGGGGCAACCCGAACGAACAGTTAAGGTCTGTAAGTAAGGTCGTCACGTAATGTGATGCCATAATTTATTCCAAAAATAACTTAATTATTAAGTCACAACAAGGACGAAAAAGCATTGTAAACCTCCCAGGGAGGTAGATAAGAGTATTGGAAACTCAGAGGAAGTAAAACAGTTCATTATAAATAGGCAGGAAGAAGTACAAAGCATTGTAATCTCGCAGGAAGAAAGACAATGCTTCATAAACCATCAAGTTAGAAGACGCAGCATTGTAATTTGTAAGAAGAATGATACATAACTATAAATTCATGGGAAGGAAACATTATAAATTCGCAAGTCGTTACGCCAGAAAAATGGCAGAGCATTATACTCCCGCAAGATGGATGGGATAGCATTGTAACCTCGCAAAAAGTAATGCAAATCATTTAAACTTGCGAAAAACGAAACTGCCAATTATAACAACCGGATTGTCCTAAGCATGATGAATTTGCATTGTAAACTAGCGAGAACAAAGGCAGTGCATTATACTCCCGCACGAATGGAATAATATCATAACTTATCAACACGGAAGGCAAAGCATTATAAAGTTGCGAAGAATGAAACAGAGCATTTTTAACTTCTGGATCGTCCTAAGAGCATTTTTCTAAGAGCATTTTTAACCTGTGGATCGTCCTACGAGCTTTTTTAACCTGTGGATCATCCTTAGAACATTTTTAACCTCTGGATCATCCTTAGAGCATTTTTCTAAGAGCATTATTAACCTGTGCATCGTCTTAAGAGCATTTTTAACCTCTGGATCGTCCTAAGAGCATTTTTAACCTGTGGATCGTCATAAGAGCAATTTTAACCTATAGATCGTCCTAAGAGCATTTTTAAGCTCTGGATCATCCTTAGAGGCATTTTTCTTCTAAGTGCAATTTTAACCTATAGATCGTCCTAAGAGCATTTTTAAGCTCTGGATCATCCTTAGAGCATTTTTAACCTGTGGATCGTCCAAAGAGCATTTTTAACCTCTGGATCGTCCTAAGAGCATTTTTCTAAGAGCATTTTTAACCTGTGGATCGTCATAAGAACATTTTTAACCTGTGGATCGTCCTAAGAGCATTTTTAAACTCTGGATCATCCTTAGAGCATTTTTTTAACCTCTGGATCGTCCCAAGAGCATTTTTAACCTATAGATCGTCCTAAGAGCAATTTGAACCTCTGGATCGTCCTAAGAACATTTTTAACTTCTGGATCGTCCCAAGACCATTTTTAATCTCTGGATCGTCCCAAGAGAATTTTTAACCTGTGGATCGTCCTAAGAGCATTTTTAACCTGTGGATCGTCCTTAGGGCATTTTTATCCTCTGGATTGTCCTTAGAGCATTTTTAACCTCTGGATTGTCCTTAGAGCATTTTTAACCTGTGGATCGTCCCAAGAGCATTTTTAACCTATAGATCGTCCTAAGAGCAATTTGAACCTCTGGATCGTCCTAAGAACATTTTTAACTTCTGGATCGTCCCAAGAGCATTTTTAATCTCTGGATCGTCCCAAGAGCATTTTTAACCTGTGGATCGTCCTAAGAGCATTTTTAACCTCTGGATCGTCCTTAGAGCGTTTTTAACCTCTGGGTCATACTTAGAGCATTTATAACCTCTGGATCGTCTTAAGAGCAATTTGAACCTGTGGATCGTCCCAAGAGCCTTTTTAACCTGTAGATTGTCCTAAGAGCATTTTTAACCTATAGATCGTCCTAAGAGCAATTTGAACCTCTGGATCGTCCCAAGAGCATTTTGAACCTCTGGATCGTCCTAACAGGAAGAAGTTAGATCGGTCTAAAACTAACACCGAGCGCCGTAAAAAAAAAAAAAAAACAAAAAAAAAAAAAAAAAAAAAAAAAAAAAAATCCTGCTCTCCTGTTATTTATGGAGTGGTCTAAAACTAACTGCCCCCCCCCCCCCCCCCCTTCTGATTGATTCATTCGAGAGGAGACAAGCAGGACAGGCTGGTTGGTGGCGACGATTGAGGTCCAAACGGTGAAAAGGTGAAGAGGGCCCACAAAAAT
The DNA here is from genome assembly GCF_015104395.2 of Macrobrachium nipponense. NCBI lineage: Eukaryota > Metazoa > Arthropoda > Malacostraca > Decapoda > Palaemonidae > Macrobrachium > Macrobrachium nipponense. The sequence continues at coordinate 16,656,312 of NC_087212.1, forward strand.
GGGCTATTTTTAGACTAACGATTGACTTGCGCCTCAGTCAGGAGGTAGTGTTTTTGGATTTTCAGTCTGTTATAGAAGTTGCAGTGAAGGGAATAATGTGGTTCATTTTTGGAGAGAGAACGATATAAATAAATAAATATATATGTAACTATACATATATACACATTATATATATAGAATATTAGATATATTATATCTATATATAATAACTATATATAATATATATATAAATATTCATATATATATATTCCATTCATACTTTAGAATTAACTTAAGAAAATATCTAGAATAACCAGAAGAATTTTATTGTTAATTAACAAATAGGAATTGTTTCTCGTGATATTTATGTATTTTGGAGATGATAATTAATAATAATGAAAATTAAGTTAACTTGACGTCGTTCATACAAAAGGCATTCCTTATCATGCGAATGAAAGCAGTTTTGAATAATAATGATTATAATAATATGCTCATTGCAATCTGGAACAGCAATCATACCTCCTGCATTATTTCCTGAGCAATTCCTAATCGTTGCCATAAGACGAAGATTCCCCCCCCCCCCCCCCCCCCCCCCCCCATCGATACAAGTCAAAACACCTCATTTGTGTTTCAGGTCAACATAATATCGAGTCTAGTTTTATATTCATATTTGTATTTATTTACCTCTGTGATCGTTGCCATTCAAAACTTTCTGCATTGTAGATGCGTTCAGTTTTTTGTGATGAGTTATTTTTCTGTCTATAAAACTAGCCAGTACTCGATTCAAGGCAAGCTTTCAAAAAGTTATAGTCAAAATAGGAGAAAATGGGTAAATATAGAGGAGAGGAAAAACTGTGGCCAAATATGGGCCAGGACATCAAATAAATACACTTCAATATGTTACCAAGAAAAAACAGCTCTTGAGAATGTCGAAAAAAAAAAAAATTCAGCTTGTCATTTTGAGTTAATAAGTGACAGTTGCTTCCAGATACCTCTAAGAAAACCCCATTCATATCCTTACATTTTTTGAAACAACGAAGTCGTACGGGTGATAAACCTCACGTTTAGATTGCCGTCGTCCAACCCCGGGGGCTGCTTCTTACACCACTTGCCACCGTGTGATTTCCTTTGGATCGTAATTTGTAGAATTAGATTAAAGAAAACAGGTAGCAACTAAAAGGGTGAAAGCATCGCAGCTGCGATCAGTATGGACGTGGAAAATATTGCATAAAGTTGGGCATACAGGGTACGCTGTATGCAGAGTCGTTTCGAAAGACCGCTGCATAGTGAGACAAGGGTTGGGGAAAGGGTTTGCTACGCTTCAGCCATTGATAGTACCTACCAAGTCTCACTGAGACTCGAGGTAGACAAACCTTTGCAGCAGTCTTCCGCAAGTGGCAATGGTTGGTAATGAGACCTCAGCGAGTAACTTTAGTAGGGTGTAAAACGAAGTGACATAGCACCTAATCCTTATATATGAAACTCAGTGTGTATCATTATTATGTCTGTGCGCAAAATTGGCAGTCTACGGTATTGCATTCCAATTTTAACTGTCACATCTTAGAGGGAGAATTCAGTAAGGCATATTTACTTGACATATTTAATGTTCGATGGAATTAGAGTCACCTAAATGTCATGGTGATTTTTGATGAGAGATACTTAGTAAAAACTTGGATAAAATTTTCAGCGTTATTCTCCACACTTGGAAAAGTTGTAGATTGATGGATTAATTCTTTTCCAGATAAAGAGACAGCAGAAAACATTAGTAATGAGTGAATAAGCAATTAAATACAACCAAACGCTGTACTTATGCGCATTAAAATCCAGTTTTATCAATTGTAACTTGATCCTCTCTTCTGGATGAAAAGAAGATTGAAAAGTGAAAAGGAGATAGAAAACGAATGATAAATGAGTCGGAAATGGAGCTACAATTTAAAAACGAAATAGGTATTACCTACTGAGTAAAAGTGAAACTAAAAATAAAGTTGTCATTGTATAAGAAGCCTACTAGAAATAAAAATAGTTTGCTGTGTAGGACATTACATGAAATCATGAGTGAAAAAGCTATACATGATACACTTCAAAAATATCTCACAAATAAAAAACAGATATTTCAGAGGAGGAAACGGTGTAATGGAAGGAAAGGATCACTTGATTGGAAGGAAGGGAGCCGAGGGATTTGTTGTGTAAGACCATGGGGAGGATACGCACGCAACAAGTCGTTTATTATTTTAGGGTGTCGCTTCGACTCGATCCTGTACCACCCCTCCCCCACAAACCCCAACCCCCCTGCTGGTGAAACTCAATCTCTCTCTCTCTCTCTCTCTCTCTCTCTCTCTCTCTTTGCACGAGTGTAAGGGTAGAACTCCCTCAGTCCCAAGTCAGGCTCCTTTGCTTTCTAAATTGCCTCCAAAAACTGCTCAAGTTCCCCCCTTGTCTCAGTTCGTCTCCAAGAACTCCCCCAGCAAATTCTTTTCTTCCTCTTCTCTTAAAAAAAAATCAAGAAAAAAAAACTCATCTTCTTCTCGTCCTTCAAACACTTCCCAACTTCTTCGCTTCCTACTTTTTTTCTTCTTCCTCTTCTTCTTCGCCTTCGCCTTCTTTTTATCCTAATGACCTCCGAAAAAGCCACTCCTTAACTTTTCCCTTGTTCTGTCTCTTCTTTTCCTCCTCCATTCTTCTTCTTTGTCGTCTTATCCACCCCTTTGAGCTCTTGAACAAGCAAAGGATGCCGTTAATAGTGGAGAGGTCCTCCCATGTTTACGATGGGCCAACCCGCTTTGCATAATAACGAAGCCTTATTTTACCAAATGCAATATAAGAAAATATAAGAAATGGGCCACCTTCCACCATAAGGAACCCTCTTCAATACGTGATTTTTTCCCCGTCGTCTGGCTTTGCTCATTTCGAATGTTCCAGAATACTCACGATTCATGTTGAGTAAGTCTCTCTCTCTCTCTTTTTTTTTTTTTTTTTTTTTTTTTTTTTTTTTTTTTTTTTTTTTTTTTAGGACAATTTAACTTTACTATTTTCGGAAGGCGAATCTGTCATCAATCAGTGGAGGGGGCGGAGTGGGAGGGGGGTTGGGTGGGGCGGAAGTTCATTAGCAGCCACTTTTCTTGCAGACTTGGCTTTTTCTTCCTTTCTCTTTATTTATTAATTTTGTAAAGGTTGTTAACCCAGCCTGAATGAGCGTCGACATCATCAGAAATAAAAATACTAAAACATTGAAATACCAATAAATATAATATTGTTTTGGGGATATTTATATATATATATATATATATATATATATATATATATATATATATATATATATATATATATATATATATAAGTATACTAAGATAATAAGATAATTTCAAATTCCATTTTGTGCCATTAAAATCAAAACGGCTTAGAATCCACCATTACAAAAAAAGAAATAAATAAATATTACACGACTTGTCTTCTGAACTAATGACAAACCATTATTTGAACAAGTGGCGTTTTAACGCAAGAAGTACAGGAGAAGAAGAAGAAGAAGGAGAGAGAGAGAGAGAGAGAGAAACTACTAATTCCCAGAGAGTAAATATTGGAAGAAAGTATCACTGAATGGCCAGCGAGATGGCACCCTCTGATTAACCAAATTGTCTCCGGTCTCCTCTGGCTAACGAATGGTGCCGGTGTGTGTGTGTGTGAGTGTGACGGGAAGACGATGAAACGGCAATAACCATCAAACGAATGGCGCCAAAGGAAAGAAAATAATGATCTGGGCGATACTCAAGTTCGATAATGTGAGAATTAATTGCTCTCCATCGTTCATTATGCACAGACGTTCACATAGAAGCCTTGCTAAGTAAGTTCTTGCCACATAAGGATCTCGTTTGTGAGAAAAGACAGTCGTCAAGGATTTAATCGAATGAAAGCGTAAGGAATTGAAACTACTGACGGAAAATGTTTAGGCGAAAAATATCAGTTAAGAAATCAGTGTTATAGAAGTGGATTCAGTGGTGAGTGGCAGAAACATTATATGTATGGGGCATGCAGTAGATGGGAAAGGCATGGCAGGAACTGATCCCGTAAGGGGTTAGTGCAGTCAGTGCACCTCACAGGGTGCACTATAGGCATTACTAAAGGTTCTTTGCAGCGTCTCTTCGGCCAATAGCTGCAACTCCTTTCATTCCTTTTACTGTACCTCCATTCATAGTATCTTTCTTTCATCTGATCTTCCACCCTCTCTTAATTCATAGTGCTACTGCAAGGTTTTCCTCCTGTTACACCTTTCAGACCTACCTACTCTCAATTTCCTCTCTAGCGCTGAATGACCTCTAGGTCCCAGTTCTTGGCCTTTGGCCTAAACTCTTATATTCAATTCACTTCAGTGGGAAGGACTGATAACGGAAATAAGCTGCAATTTATTAGTTATTCTGCTACACATAATTGGGTGATTGGAGGTACTTTTTTTTTCCAATAAAAGGACGTCTCTAAATACACTTGGAATTGCCTGGGTGGCAATCATAGAAGCCAGATATCTCTCGTAGCCGTTAATGGAAAAAGAAAAAAAAGAGAACACTTAGGAATGCGAAGAGCTACACACGCACAGGCGCAGATGTCGGCAGTGTTCGCCAACTCGTCATTGTGACACTGAAGTCGAACTTAAAAGCACTGAACGAAAAATTTGATAGCGTCTGGATTTATCGCAGTAAGTTTTGTTGAAGGCGAGCAGATCTATACACAAAGAAAAGGGATAATACTGGATTGAAAAGGTTTAATGAGGTTGATTTATAATATCTAAATATTAGACTTGTAAAACAGACTTTTTCATAATAAAATGATAAATTATCTATATATAAGATATAATATAATATTATTAATATATATAATATTATAGATAAATCGTTATACATGTATAAAATTAAACGTGATGTTTTTATCAACCATCCGGAAAAACACCGAAAGCTTTTTATCAGCCACTGAAACAAGGAAAAACAACCGTGAACACCATTGTTATATCATTCATAGCTATTCTCTCTTCTGTTCTATTTCGGTGACATAAACGGCCATGGAAGATTAACAAGGCAATTCTGGCAAAAAATAAATCATAATTATTGTATTGAAAGCCTGCAGAACTTTTCCATTGGTAATTTGCACTTTGGGAAAATTCGTTTCCATTGTGGACTTTACTTAGCGCATCGGTAATAGATATTTATGTCGTCAGATATATATATATATATATATATATATATATATATATTATATATATATACATATATATATATATATAACCTAGCCACCTGGGGGGGCAACCAAGTCCTTATGGGTGCCGGTCCCAAGCCCGGATAAATAGGGAGGGTTGGTGTCAGGAAGGGCATCCGGCTGTAAAAATCTGTGCCAAAACCAAAAATGGAATGAGCCGAAATATGGAAAGAGGTAATGCTAGGGCGTACTCCGTAAACGACGCACAGAGACATCGCCCTAACTCTGTGGTAAGGCGAGGGCTACTGCATCAGGTAGCGGGTGCAGGCTAAAGAAGCGAGCTCACATTGGGTTCAGAGTATGTCAGCTAAATGTTGGTCCATGACTGGGAGAGGTAGAGAATTGGCTGACTTGATGAGAGAAAAGAAAGTAAATGTTGTGTGTGTGCCAAGAAACGCGGTGGAAAGGAAATAAAGCTAAAGAGTTGGGAGATGGATATAAGCTATATTATAGTGGAGCAAATAAACAAGGTAGAAATGGAGTTGGCATAGTACTGTCTAGTGAACTAAAGAACTCTGTAATAGAAGTGCATAGAAAGAATGACCGTATCATCAGATTGAAGATATGTTATGGAGGAGAGATTCTGAATATTATAAGCGCATATGCACCACAAGTTGGTTGCACAGAAGAAGAGAAGGGAAATTTCTGGAGAGACATGGATGGAATAATGCAAGAACTGGAAGAGCATGAGAGGGTGATAGTTGGGGCAGATTTGAATGGCCATGTCGGAAGTGAAAATGAGGCGATTTGGGCGGGTGCATGGGGGCCATGGAATTGGGGAGAGAAACCCAGAAGGAGAGAGTGTAGTGGACTTTGCTGTGTCATTCGACATGGCAATAGTAAACACATTTTTTGAGAAGAAAAGGGAACACCTAATAACATATAGGAGTGGGGGAGATTCTCCCAGATAGACTATTTCTTGTATAAAAGGATAAATCTGGTGGAGGTCAAGAACTGCAAAGTTATTCCAGGCGACCATGTAGCCCCCCAACACGGGCTGCTATGTATGGACTTGAAGTTGAAAAGGGAAAGAAAAACCAAAGCTAAAGGGATAAGGAAAATTAAATGGTACGAATTACAGAAGGAAGGGGATAAGAGAGAGAGTTTAAGAGGATTTGGTTTTGGAGGATATTGATATAGGGATTGAAGATGTTCAAGAATGGTGGGCACGAAATGCAGCAGTAATAAGAAGGCATGGAAAGGAGCTGCTAGGAGAGACATCTGGTATCATATGGGAAGAAAAGGATAGTTTTGGTGGTGGGATGAAGACATTGAGAAAGTAGTAAAAGATAAGAAGGAGGCAAACAAAGAAAAGATGGGAAGAGTCACGAGTCAGTGGAAGACAGAAATAGGTACAGAGAGAAAAAACA